>NC_064620.1:184892878-185195909 GCF_023898315.1 Schistocerca nitens | reverse complement strand
TCAGATACATAGTACATTTCATTTCGCCAATCTTAACGGAATTTAATATTACAATACCCACAGTATCAATAGTGTGCGAAGAATACCAGATTTCTGACATACCTGTCATCACAGATGACACAGTGGCCGACGGCCTCCAATTAACGAGACGAGAGTCTTTGTCAGTGCTAACAGACAAGCAACACCGCGCGAAATAATAGCATAAATCAATGTGGGTCGTACGACGAAAGTACACGCTAGGTCTGTGCGGCGAAATGTGACGTTAATGGGCTATGGCAACAGATGACCGACGCGGATGCCTTTGCCAGGAGCACGAAGTCACCAGTAGCGCCTCTCCAGCAGTCATGACCACATCGGTCAGACTTTAGACGACTGGAAAACCTTGGCCCGGTTAGATGAGTCCCGACTGCACCTGATAAGAGCTGATGGTAGGGTTTGAGTGTGGTGCAGACCTTGATGAAGCCATGGACCCAAAACGGCAACGAGCTGGTGGTGGCTCCATAATGGTGTAGGCTGTATTCTTATGGAATGGACTACGTCCTCTGGATGTTAGGGTACTTGGAGACCATTTACAGTCATTCGTGGAGTTATGTTGCCAAACAACGATGGAATATCTATAAATGACCATGCGCAATGTCACCGAGCTATAATTGTTCGCGATTGGTTTGGACAACATTCAGGAGAATTCCGGAGAAAGGTTTGGCCACCTAGACCGCCCATCACGAATCCTATCGAACACTTGTGAGATATAATCCAGGGGTCAGTTCGTGCACAAAATCCTGCACCGGTAACGCTTTCGCAATTATAGGCGGCTATGGATATATAGGTGGCTCAGAATTTCTGCAGGTGACCTCCCCGACTCGTTGACTCCATGCCACGTAAATCTGCGGCACTACTCCGGGCGAAAGAAGGTCCAACACGATATTAAGATGTACCCGATGCCTTCTACCACCTCACTGTATGTGGGACATGCTGCACAGGTGTGGTCGTGGTCAGCCATTTGCACCACAGACTCTCCAGGAATTTTTATTGAATATTGGGAACGGATACCGAAGAATGACCCCGGAAGATTTATAAGGAGCACGCCACGTAGGGGTCAGCTATGATCATATAAAATTAATTCTAGGTAAGGCGGGTACCAGGTTGAGATTCATTGGGAGAGTCCTTAGAAAATGTAGTCCATCAACAAAGGAGGTGGCTTACAAAACACTCGTTCGACCTATACTTGAGTATTGCTCATCAGTGTGGGATCCGTACCAGATCGGGTTGACGGAGGAGATAGAGAAGATCCAAATAAGAGCGGCGCGTTTCGTCACAGGGTTATTTGGTAACCGTGATAGCGTTACGGAGATGTTTAGCAAACTCAAGTGGCAGACTCTGCAAGGGAGACGCTCTGCATCGCGGTGTAGCTTGCTCGCTAGGTTTCGAGAGGGTGCGTTTCTGGATGAGGTATCGAATATGTTGCTTCCCCCTACTTATGCCTCCCGAGAAGATCACGAATGTAAAATTAGAGAGATTCGAGCGCGCACGGAGGCTTTCAGACAGTCGTTCTTCCCGCGAACCATACGCGACTGGAACAGAAAAGGGAGGTAATGACAGTGGCACGTAATGTGCCCTCCACCACACACCGTTCGGTGGCTTGCGGAGTATAAATGTAGATGTAGATGAACGCTCACTGAGGGCGTACACGTTATTGAAGCTCTCGTAGTCCAATGGGAATCATCCAGGATAACGGGATGAATGTTTCGACCTTGTTTGCGGCATTTCAGTTCCTTTTGTGCAAACGAACAAAGATATATTCGTGTTTTGTTACGTGCTTAATTTGTTAAAGAAGAAGGTATAATTTGGTAAAATATCCAGTCCTCATTTACTGCTTAATGAAGTATGGCAGGCTCCCAGTTGCATTTTCCCTTACAAGGGAACCTCCCCATCACACACCCCTCAAATTTAGTTGTAAGTTGGCACAGGGGATAGGCCTTGGAAAACTGAACACAGATCAATCGAGAAAACAGGAAGAACTTGTGTGGAATTATGAAAAAATAAGCAAAATATACAAACTGAATAGTCCATGCGAACATATGCAACATAAAGGACAGAGTGACCTCAGGAGCGCCGTGGTCCCGTGGTTAGCGTGAGCAGCTGCGGAAAGAGAGGTCCTTGGTTCAAGTCTTCCCTCGAGTGAAAAGTTTTCTTTCTTTATTTTCGCAAAGCTATGATCTGTCCGTTCGTTCATTGACGTCTCTGTTAACTGTAATAAGTTTAGTGTCTGTGTTTTGCGATCGCATCGCAAAACCGTGCGATTAGTAGACGAAAGGACGTGCCTCTCCAACGGGAACCGAAAACATTTGATCACAAGGTCATAGGTCAACCGATTCCTCCACAGGAAAACACGTCTGATATATTCTATACGACACTGGCGACGGCATGTGCGTCACATGACAGGAATATGTTTTCGACCCACCTAACTTGGCGAATGGGTAAAAAGATTCTTTTACCTTGCCCAAATTAGGTTTTCTTGTGGATGTGATAATCACTTCCAAAAGAGTGATGAAAACATAAGAGTTTGTCACATAAACTGCAACAAATGAATGCAACAGTTTCACAGTCTCACAGTTTTCCCTGTGCTCTGTCAAAACATATGTTTTTAACGTTTTCAAATTTTTCCGTGTGTAGACCGTCAAATTCTGCATATGTCCAAGTAAATCTGAACATGTCCTGGAATTTTGGAGAGCGAAGTTGATTATATAAAAATTTTCACACGAGGGAAGACTTCACCAAGAACCTCTCGCTCCGTAGCTGCTCATGCTAACCACGGGACCACGGCGCTCCTGAGCTTGTATTATCCTTGATGTTGCCTATGCGGCGCATGGACTACTCAGTTTGCATATTTTGCTTATTTTTTCTTAATTCCACACAACTTCTTCCTATTTTCTCGATTGATCTGTATTCAGTTTTTCAAGGCCTCTCCACTGTGCCAGCTTATAACTGAATCTGAGGGGGGTGCGATGGGGAGGTTCCCTTGTTAGTTCTCTTGAGCAGTGTATTATGTAGGCCTACACGCTACATTTTTTTCAGTTTATCCCCTTTCTTAAATACTGACAACACTACTGCTACATCCCTTTCCTCTAGCTGAAGCGGTACATTAATGCAGACAGATGGCGAGCAGGCTTCATTTCTGGGCTACTGGACAGCGAGGCGCCCTTTCTAGGGGCAGTGCGGAAGGAAAGCCTGGCCGGACGTAACCTGTGGGAAGGGCGGCCATTGTGTGGGCTTCCCTTATTGGGCAGCGATCACACGGCGCTCTCACCCCCGTCTCGCCCCCTGCAGCGCCACCCGCCCGCCACCACTCGGTACCACCTTCTCACGATCGGACCTCGATCAATCAGCTCGCTATCAGCGCAACTCTTCACTTCCATTAATCAACCTCTTTGTTTCTAGTGATCCAATTCCGGTCGGTCGTTCGCTCCCCTGAGTTCTCGACAACGCGTTTCTTGTGCCTCTGAAAAGGGAGGTCGATAGGCAGCATCTCGATCTGCACGGCGGTTGGTCAAGGGAAGGAGAAGAAAGACAGCGAGAGAAAAAAAGAAACGGCGAAAAGAGGGGATGGAAATGGTAGCGGAGAGGTCCGGCAGTCATTGTGTGTGTGTGTGTGTGTGTGTGTGTGTGTGTGTGTGTGGCCTCCGTTATCTGGCAGCCTTAATGCAACGCTTTCTGCACAAAGCTGAGAGATAAACGAGGAACACGTGTATCCAATTACTTGTTGCTTGCGGGCGCATTCCACTGCCTTTGATATTTGCGTGCACGGACACGAAAAATAAGGAGAGCGCCGAAAACGGAAAACTGCTACCAGCAGATGAGCGAGGCCCTCAAATCAGCTTTCACTCATTTTTGAAAATCGCTTTGTTCCCTCAGCATTTCGGCTTTCTTTTTCATTCTGACAAAATTGTGCCGATCGTATATATCAACTCGAATGAACATTTTACTACACAATTCTTAGAAGCGAAATGCAATTTCCCTTTGTAAATATCCGTGTGTACACTTACCTATAAATACCTCGCAGGATGAATGACCGAATGTGATTGACGAGAATGTCAGCACATGCTTGAAAACGATGTATTTCACGAGCATTGCGCGTTCTTCAGTTGCTACAGGACTAATATCTTAACAATAAGGTCTTGAATGTAGATCTCTGATGTAATACACACACATCGCTTTTCACCAGAAATGCATAATCTTCCTCAATTGATTTAATAGTTATCTGAAGCAGGTACTCGTGTTGTTACTCAAGATGAACGAGTAAAATTCCTGGAAGAACTTCGGGTCTGGTATTGTTAATAATATGTAACTCCTTATGTAACTCCAAGAAAATTTTACTTGTAGGTGCTGTAGCATACCAAGTAAATAGGCAATGAGAAATGCTACATTTAATTATTTATATTCGTTTAAACTGAATTTTCACTGCTACTACTCTAAGAGAGGATGACGGGAATCTCTACATGGACTTTTCTTATCGGTTATGGCATATTATTTAAAATAACATTGTAGGAATTACGTTACCAGATTTCATTAGTGTCGCAACTTCCTGTAACTGCTACGCCGATAGTTGTTTCTGTTCTAAGAGAACCCAGCTCACAGAATGAAGAAACATTATCCTTCTCTACCTTCTTCCCATTGATTCATTTTCTACTTTCGTAGATGAACTAATATTGCGTAAACATGTACGGCACAAAGAGCATCTCTTGCCGCTCGATTTCTACCTCTGATCAGCTAGCACGTGGTTTCGCTATACTTAGTCCAGTACACTATTATGCTTGCAAGTGAAAACCGGATAGAAAGTAACCTGACATCGGTTTCTAACTGTCGTGGTACTGCATGCAAGACGTTTTTAATGTGGTATCAGCGGTTTTTTGTCGCAAGCTGAAATCGACAAACAGCATGTTCCAAAACATATCGGAATGTCTCGGGAGGTCACGTTCAGAATGCGTTGTGCAATGGGTACTTCAATTCAGCTACGTTCGTAGCTGGAGCACTGAACACAACATCTTTCAGATAAATCCACAGACAGAAGTCACACGGACTAAAGTCAGGTGCTCTGATCGCAGCATGTCATTCTCAATGGAGAGAAGTCTTCCGAAGTAACAGTGATTTCAGCTGTGCCGCAGGGGAGTGTCGTAGGACCGTTGCTGTACACAATATACATAATGACCTTGTGGATAACATCGTAAGTTCACTGAGGCTTTTTGCGGATGATGCTGTAGTATATCGAGAGGTTGTAACAATGGAAAATTGTACTGAAATGCAGGGGGATCTGCAACGAATTGACGCATGGTGCAGGGAATGGCAATTGAATCTCAATGTAGACAAGTGTAATGTGCTGCGAATACATAGAAAGAAAGATCCTTTATCATTTAGCTACAATATAGCAGGTCAGAAACTGGAAGCAGTTAATTCCATAAATTATCTGGGAGTACGCATTAGGAGTGATTTAAAATGAAATGATCATGTAAGGTTGATCGTCGCTAAAGCAGATGCCAGACTGAGATTCATTGGAAAAATCCTAAGGAAATGCAATCCGAGAACAAAGGAAGTAGGTTACAGTACACTTGTTCGCTTACTGCTTGGATATTGCTCACCAGTGTGGGATCCGTACCAGATTGGGTTGATAAAAGAGATAGAGAAGATCCAACGGAGAGCAGCGCGCTTCGTTACAGGATCACTTAGTAATCGCGAAAGCATTACGGAGATGATAGATAAAGTCCAGTGGAAGACTCTGCAGGAGAGACGCTCAGTAGCTCGGCATGGGCTTTTGTTGAAGTTTGGCTCTGAGCACTATGGGACTTAACGTCTGTGGTCATCAGTCCCCTAGAACTTAGAACTACTTAAACCTAACTAACCTAAGGACATCACACACATCCATGCCCGAGGCAGGATCCGAACCTGCGACCGTAGCGGTCACGCGGTTCCAGACTGAAGCGCCTAGAACCGTACGGCCACACCGGCCGGCATGTTGAAGTTTCGAGAACATACCTTCAAAGAGGAGTCAAGCAGTACATTGCTCCCTCCTACGTATATCTCGCGAAGAGGCCATGAGGATAAAATCAGAGAGATTAGAGTCCACACAGAGGCATACCGTCAATCTTTCTTTCCACGAACGATACGAGACTGGAATAGAAGGGAGAACCGATAGAGGTACTCAAAGTACCCTCCGCACACACCGTCAGGTGGCTTGCGGAGTATGGATGCAGATGTAGATCTGGACGCCAGGCTGTAAGGAAATGACGGCTGGTAATTTTAGCATTTCCGAAATGCTTCTGCAGCAGCCGCTTCATTGGCTGTACAGTGTGTGGAGGAACGCCATCTCGCATAAAAATGACCCTATTACACATTCACGCCGTTGGAGGTTGGAATGTCATTCATGCGAAAAGGCTCTCGTATGTTTACCAGTGAAAGTAAAGTTAACAGGTCCCGCAGGACTCACCTCCTCGTAAAAACGTGGCCCTACGATAAACGATGCCGTCACCGCGTAACACACAATCACCTTTGTAGAATGAAGTGGTACCAGTTGATGTACGTGCGGATTTTCCGTTTCCATATTCTGCAATTCTGCATATTGTTATGTCCACAGAATGTTCCATGGCCATTCATTATCCACTGGCATGCCAGCAAGAAATTCACGACCAAAACTTTGTTTTTACGGCATATCAACAGGAAGAAATTTCTGAACACGGGTGATTTTGCATGGATAGCAATGTAGGACGTGTTCGCAGGCATTTGAAACTACCAGGCAATTCCCCGTGCACTCTGTTTTGACGCACCACCGCTCCACCCCTCCTGCAATGTTGTGGCCACACCTTCGATGGACGTCGCAGTAACTCCTTTCTTTCCTTTGCCACACAGCACATAAAGAGAACCTGTTTTCGCGAATTTTGTAATCATTTCTCCTGATCCTTAGCAGAAATCGCACCAGTGACTTTTTTCATAATCCTGCGTGTCCGTAACTTCTGCAGGGCTACGGGTCCAGAGTCACCATTCTTATGAAAGAACTTTAGGAGCAGCGTGCGATCCTTCGTAGAAACAGTCACGTTGGGGGTCTCGGACGAGATCTGAGGAACATCCGCGTTCCCCGCGTCTGTTGATGTGCATATTCTAACGCTTAGAGCGTCATGTGTACGTAACTTTTTTTCTGTGATGTTTCATCCTTCGTCGATAATATGTTGATCAATTTTGAATTCATTCCGAACCGTGGTTGTCTTGAATGTGGAATTTTAATTGAGGACACCCCGTATTACCTGCCGATGGCAGCTTATCGGAATCATGTTTCCACTGAAGGCAGAACGTCTTCAGTGAATTAAGCTCGCCCCAACTACGACTTTTAACAAGAGATAAGTAAGCACATGGGACTGACCATGTAAACGTGGCATTGGGAGGAAAACTAATTCGGGAGATTTCGTGGTCACTTTTCCCTTTTATTCAAGATATTAAAAAGAAAATTTATGTAACGAAATTATGTATTTCCTCCTACAGGACCACGCGTAACGCAAGACTACAATCCATCAAAAATAAAACATAAAGGAAATTCTTATAATTCTTTAACCTCCGTAGTAATATTAAACAAATTGGAGAGAAGGATAAGCCATGACCTGCAAGCATGAAGGAGTTAATGAGAGAGAGATACAGACCCTTGAACATGGAACAAAGTCTTTCGTTCGTAAGAACACATCTGAATCTTTGTTTTAGAGGAAACCAAATATATAAAGCTAAAAACCATGCGCACAGGCTATCATGCCAAAGTGCGTAGCATGAACTTTGTCACCAAAATTTCTGGTATGTTGCAGCGTAGAAATTTCCACCGAAGTAAAACATCGAATTTCATTAAACGAATTCGTAATTGTGAATGAGGACAACCATCTGCTTTGTAATGGAATGACAGTGGAAACTTGTGCCGGATCGGGACTCGAACGCTGATTTTCCGCTTATCGCGGACGGTCGCCTTACCATTTGACTATACGCTCACGACTTACGACCAACCAAATTTTCCATATGTCGTCAACCACCGGCTACGATCTGTACTCGTACACCTACACTACTGGCCATTAAAATTGTTACACCTCGAAGATGTCGTGCTACAGACGCGAAATTTAACCGACAGGAAGAAGATGCTGTGATATGCAAATGATTAGCTTTTCAGAGCATTCACACAAGGTTGGCGCCTGTGGCGACACCTACAACGTGCTGACATGAGGAAAGTTTCCAGCCGATTTCTCATACACTAACAGCAATTGACCGGCGTTACCTGGTGAAACGTTGTTGTGATGCATCGTGTAAGAAGGAGATATGCCTACCATCACGTTTCCGAGTGTGATGAAGGTCCGATTGTAGCCTACCGCGATTGCGGTTTATCGTATCGCGACATTGCTGCTCGCGTTGGTCGAGATCCAATGACTGTTAGCAGAATAAGGTATCGATGGGTTCAGGAGGGTAATACGGAACGCAGTGCTGGATCCCAACGGCCTCGTATCACTAGCAGTCGAGATGACAGGTATCTTATCCGCATGGCTGTAACGGATTGTGCAGCCACGTCTCGATCCCTGAGCCAACGCGTGGGGACGTTTGCAAGACGACAACCATCTGCACGAACAGTTCGACAACGTTTGCAACAGCATGGACTGTCAGCTCGGAGACCATGGCTGCGGTTACCCTTGACGCTGCATCACAGACCGGAGCGCCTGCGATGGTGTACTCATTGACGAACCTGGGTGCAGGAATGGGAAAACGTCACTTTTTCGGATGAATATAGATTCTGTTTACAGCATCATGATCATCGCATCCGTGTTTGGCGACATCGCGGTGAACGGACATTGGAAGCGTGTATTCGTCATCGCCATACTGGCGTATCACCCGGCGTGATGGGGTGCCATTGGTTAAATGTATCGGTCACCTCTTGTTCGTATTGACGGCACTTTGAACAGTGGACGTTACATTTCAGATGTGTTACGACCCGTGGCTCTGCCCTTCATTCGATCCCTGCGAAACCCCTACATTTCAGCTGGATAATGCACGACCGCATGTTGCAGGTCCTGTACGGGCCTTTTTGGATACAGAAAATGTTCGACTGCTTCCCTGGCCAGCACATTCTCCAAATCTCTCGCCAATTGAAAACGTGGGTCAATGGTGGCCGAGCAACGGGATCGTCACAATACGCCAGTCACTTGTGTTGATGAACTGTGGTATCCTGTTGTAGCTGCATGGGCAGCACACGCCATCCACGCCATATAATCTCTGTTTCACTCAATGCCCAGGCGTATCAAGGCCATTATTACGGCCAGAGGAGGTTGTTCTGGGTACTGATTTCTCAGGGTCTATGCACCCAAATTGGGTGAAAATGGAATCACATACCAGTTCTGGTATATTATATTTGTCGAATGAATACCCGTTTATCATCTGCATTTCTTCTTGGTGTAGCAATTTTAATGGCCAGTGGTGTATTATGTTGCACTTGAAAGCATGCATGCATACATGCGTGTTTGCATGTTGGTTGGTTGGTTGGTTTTGGGGAAGGAGACCAGACAGCGTGGTCATCGGTCTCATCGGATTAGGGAAGGATGGGGAAGGAAGTCGGCCGTGCCCTTTCAGAGGAACCATCCCGGCATTTGCCTGGAGTGATTTAGGGAAATCACGGAAAACCTAAATCAGGATGGCCGGACGCGGGATTGAACCGTCGTCCTCCCGAATGCGAGTCCAGTGTCTTACCACTGCGCCACCTCGCTCGGTGCGTGTTTGCATGTCCAAAGGAATTTTGCATCGTAATCAGAACAACACAGCCACTGCAATATCATATTTAACTGCCGATACCGTGTAAGCGACTTTCAAGTACATCGTCTGCCCTGTACGGGAATATACATAATGGACCTGCGAGTACAGGTCGTAGATGCATGTTTGACGACATATGGAAGTTTGGGTCTGGCTGTGAGCCGTCCACTGACAGCCTAATGGTAAGGCGGTCTCTCACGATAAGCGGGAAAACCACTTTCGAGTCCCGGTCCGGCACAAACTTCTATTGTCGTCATTCCATTCTACAGCTGATGGTTGTCCTTATTCGCAATTGCGGATTCATTTAAAGTTTTTCATTACGGCTGTTGTCGCTGCACTTTACATCGTAATCAGAATAACACAATTATCGACTTTGAACAACAAAACAATGGAAACAGCAGCGAAAACAAACACCACATCGGGATGCTGATTCAAACCTCAACCGCTCTAGTACCAGTTTAGTCAGTCAGGTCTGCCTCCAAATTTCCGCCCACAGATATGGTTTCGCTATGCAGACAGAGATTGTGACCCCTGTAGTAGAAGACACCAGGGCGTAGAGCACCTCTACACCATCCCAGCGACTAACAACAAACATAAAGGTAAGTCATGTGAAAGATGTTTCCCAACAGAAAATACAAAAAACGTATTTGTCTGATCACTAACATAATAACGTATAAGCCAACCATCGCATACGCACTCCAAAACTGTCTGCCCATCAGCTTAGGTAGTGTGTCAGCAGATCACAAAAGCATAGAAGGTGCACTACATGCATATCGACATCATTTCAAACTGAGGGAAGGTTGTTAATTAACTGGCTTCCATCCTCTCGTCGTAACATAAACTACGTCTAATTAAATCGTGGCGAGCTGTAATTAGTACCTCACATACGAGCGGTTCTTCACATGTGAGACGGAAGCCGTGCATTAGCTGCTGTGTGTTAATCTAATTTCACCATTCCTACCTGGCGAGAACGAGGTACGCCAAGGACGTACTGACCCTTTTATTGATCTTACTAAATAAACTACCAGGAAAAGGCTGCAACACTCTCAAGCACTAGTTAGTACTATTGACAAGTGAAGAAACAGATAATTCATCAGTTTAGGAGTGGATGCTAACGAACTGAGACCAAATGAAACACGCATTCCACAGTAAGGAATGCCAAAATAGCCGCATTAGAGCATGGCGGAAAGGCAGGCGTGTACCGTCGAATGAAAACGATCATAAAGATGAGGAATAGGTTGTCCCAGACATATTGCATCTTTACTACGGCTATGGTTCCTACAGGCCCTGAGAACTGCTTCGTTATATTCCACACGTGTTCAGTTGGCAACAGATGGTAGGCCCTGAGAACCGCTCCGTTATATCTCACACGTGTTCAGTTGACAACAGATGGTTAACTTGACACTGAACACCACGAGAAGTAGCAGTCACTGGTCAATTTATCCAACAGAAATACAAAAAGTGACTGCGAGTTGTAACTGTTCGCTTCCCACACAATGACGTCTGAGATAGGATCCGTGTGCCATGGGCGAATGCACTCCGCAGCAGGCAGATCACCAGGTCCACGCCGTACACATGTATGTCCTTGACTTAAATACAGACAGAGGCTATTGCCAACGCTGGGGACAACTGTGCGCCATTCCACTCCAAAACACTCTTTGACATTACCATGAGTAGCCATGCTTGGCGGTGTCGTGGTGTCAATGGTAGGCTTGCCAGAACCACACTTGATCTTAATTCTGCTGCAAACAGACGGTTCTCACTTGTCGCTGATGACACAGCAGAACATCCACTTCATCATGTGTCCGGATATCGTGCATGGATGATGTTATAGCGGCACTGCTGCTCGCAGCGTGTCGATCTTGTAGTGCCTCTTCCCTATGTAGGCACTTCAAACTTGGTCTACAGGCGAGGAAATGTTTCACAGACCACTGCTGAAAGCAGCGACACACCATCGACACATTGTGCCCACCATATGGAGCAACCTGTTGATGCGTCCGTCTACCCACCGGCCGGCCCATAATGCGATACCGTTCAAATGGCTGAAGCTGCTCAACAGGAGTACACATGCTTCGGTGGAGCATGTTTGCACCTTAATATCAATGTTGCAAACACTGTTCACCGGTAACCTCACCACAGTTAATAAACTTGTGTCCGCAGCTCGTGGTCGTGCGGTAGCGTTCTCGCTTCCCGCGCCCGGGTTCCCGGGTTCGATTCCCGGCGGGGTCAGGGATTTTCTCTGCCTCGTGATGACTGGGTGTTGTGTGATGTCCTTAGGTTAGTTAGGTTTAAGTAGTTCTAACTTCTAGGGGACTGATGACCATAGATGTTAAGTCCCGTAGTGCTCAGAACTATTTTGAATAAACTTGTTGTAGCTGGGATTCACAGTCATGAAAAATGTTTTGAAGGAAATCATCGTTAAGCCAGTGACTGCATTAGTTTTTATTACACTATTGCAATTTCAGCCTTAGGCCACAATCAAGTGCTTAAAGCCTTAATATCAGCACTTGATAATGGCCTAAGGCTGAAATTGCAATAGTGTAATAAAAACTTTTGCAACGGCCTTGCCGCAGTGGATACACCGGTTCCCGCCAGATTCACCGAAGTTATCGGCTGTCGGGCGTGGTCAGCACTTGGATGGGTGACCGTCCGGGCCGCCATGCGCCGTTCCATTTTTCGGGGTGCACTCAGTCACGTGAACGTGACGCCATTTGAGAAGCTACACGACCGAATAGTAGCGGCTCCGGTCAAAGAAAACCATCTTAACGACCAAGAGAGCGGTGTGCTGACCACACGCCCCTCCTATCCGCATCCTCAGTTGAGGATGATACATTGGTCGGATGGTCCCGATGGGCCACTTGCGGCCTGACCGCGGAGTGCTAATAAAAACTTATAACAGTCACTGGCGTAAAGATGATGCCCCTCTCACCACAGTTACTGCCTTCAGAGTCAAATCAGAAGGTTCACCGAAAGGTCTCCTGAGCGCCATCTAATGACTGACGACCGTGACAGATGAATCGCTAGCACTTCAACCCCTCAGTAGGCACATGATAAATCCTTATCCTACTGAATACAGTATTTATGGACGTTTCGCATTTTTTTCTGGAAGTATATCACGCCCAGCTGACCTCTTTCCAAAGAAGCTCAGAGAACACGATATAAGACTAAAAATAAATAAGACAACAAGAAGGAATTATCCGAAACGGAGATAAATTCGTTCATGTGATGTACATGTACTTTCAAACAAATAACTACAATTTCAGAAACAATTTGGGTGATGTATTCAATAAAAGGAGCTTCACAAAAGGAGCAAAACATGCGTTGGTCCATATTTGGCCCTGACGCAAGCAACTTTTGGCATTGAATCTTCCTGGCAGATTAAAACTGTGTGCCCGACCGAGACTCGAACTCGGGACCCGAGTTCGAGTCTCGGTCGGGCACAAAATCTGCCAGGAAGTTTCATATCAGCGCACACTCCGCTGCAGAGTGAAAATCTCATTCTGGAAACATCCCCCAGGCTGTGGCTAATCCATGTCTCCGCAGTATCCTTTCTTTCAGGAGTGCTAGTTCTGCAAGGTCCGCAGGAGAGCTTCTGTAAAGTTTGGAAGGTAGGAGACGTGATACTGGTAGAAGTAAAGCTGTGAGTACCGGGCGTGAGTCGTGCTTTGGTAGCTCAGATGATAGAGCACTTGCCCGCGAAAGGCAAAGGTCCCGAGTTCGAGTCTCGGTCGGGCACACAGTTTTAATCTGCCAGGAAGTTTCATACGAGCGCACACTCCGCTGCAAGGTGAAAATCTCATTCTGGGAACTTTTGGCATTGATTGACAGAGTTGTTGGATGTACTACTCCTCAGCCAAATTCTGTGCCACTGGGGGGGGGGGGGGGAGGGAGATATACGGTGACCTGGCTGGCCAAGGTAGGGTTCTGTAAACACGAAGACCAGCAGTAGAAACTCTAGCTGGGTGCGGGCGGGCTTTATCTTGCCGAAATATGCCTCCCAGATGGCTTGCCATGGAGAACAACGATACGGAGCGTAGAATGTCGTCAACGTACTGCTGTGCTGTTAGGTGGCACGAATGACCAAATAGGTCCTTCTATAAGACTGGTTTTCGGGTCATCAGGGGGGTGTCAGTCACGTTAGTATCCCACTGCTGGCTACATCTAGATCTACATACATACTCCGCAATCCATCATACGGTGCGTGGCGGAGGGTACCTCGTACCACAGCTAGCATCTTCTCTCCCTGTTCCACTCCCAAACAGAACGAGGGGAAAATTACTGCCTTTATGCCTCTGTACGAGCCCTAATCATCTTATCTTTGTGGTCTTTCCGCGAAATATAAGTTGGCGGCAGTAAATTTGTACTGCAGTCAGCCTCAAATGCTGGTTCTCTAAATTTCCTCAGTAGCGATTCACGAAAGAACGCCTCATTTCCTCCAGAGACTCCCACCAGAGTTCCTGAAGCATTTCCGTAACATTCGCGTGATGATCAAATCTACCAGTAACAAATCTAGCAGCCCGCCTCTGAAATGCTTCTATGTCCTCCCTCAATCCGACCTGATAGGGATCCCAAACGTTCGAGCAGTACTCAAGAATAGGTCCTATTAGTGTTTTATAAGCGATCTCCTTTACAGATGAACCACATCTTCCCAAAATTCTACCAATGAACCGAAGACGACTATCCGCCTTCCCCACAACTGCCATTACATGCTTGTCCCACTTCATATCGCTCAGCAATGTTACGCCCAAATATTTAATCGACGTGACTCTGTGAAGCCCCACACTACTAATGCAGTATTCAAACATTACGGGATTCTTTTTCCTATTCATCTGAATTAATTTACATTTATCTATATTTAGATTTAGCTGCAATTCCTTACACTAATCACAAATCCTGTCCAACTTGTATCCTCCTACAGTCACTCAACGACGACACCTTCCCGTACACCACATCATCATTAGCAAACAGCCGCACATTGCTATCCACCCGATCCAAAAGATCATTTATGTAGATAGAAAAAACAGCGGACCTCCCACACTTCCCTGGGGCTCTCCAGATGATACCCTCACCTCCGATGAACACTCACCATCGAGGACAACGTACTAGGTTCTATTACTTAAGATGTCTTCGAGCCACTCACATATTTGGGAACCAATCCCATATGCTCGTACCTTAGTTAGGAGTCTGCAGTGGGACACCGAGTCAAACGCATTCCGGAAGTCAAGGAATGTGGCATCCGTCTGATACCCTTCATCCATGGTTCGCAAGATATCACGTGAAAAAAGGGCGAGTTGCGTTTCGCAGGAGCGATGCTTTCAAAAGCAGTGCTGATGCATGGACAGCAAGGAAATTCATTATATTCGAACTGAGAATATGTTCGAGAATCCTGCAACAAACCGATGTTAACTATATTGGTCTGTAATTTTGAAGATCCTTCCTTCTACCCTTCTTATATACAGGCGTCACCTGCGCTTTTTTCCAGTCTCTCGGGACTGTACGTTGGGCAAGAGATTCGCGATAAATGCAAACTTAGTAAGGAGCCAATGCAGTAGAGTACTCTCTGTAAAACCGAATTGGAATCCCATAGCAGGCCTGAGTGGCCAAGTGGTTCTAGGCGCTACAGTCTCGAACCGCGCGACCGCTACTGTCGCAAGTTCGAATCCTGCCTCGGGCATGGATGTGTGTGTTGTCCTTAGGTTAGTTAGGTTTAAGTAGTTCTAAGTTCTAGGCGACTGCCGGCCGGTGTGGCCGTGTGGTTCTAGGCGCTTCAGTCTGGAACCGCGTGACCGCTACGGTCGCAGGTTCGAATCCTGCCTCGGGCATGGATGTGCGTGATGTCCTTAGGTTAGATAGGTTTAAGTAGTTATAAGTTGTAGGGGACTGATGACCACAGATGTTAAGTCCCATAGTGCTCAGAGCCATTTGAACCATTTTGGAATCGCACCAGGACCTGGCGATTTATTTATTTTCAACCCATTCAGCTGCTTTACAACCCCAGGGAGACTCAAACGGCGGGATGTTTGTACGATCCTCCTGCGTGAAAGATTTCTCAAACGCTAAATTTAAAATTTCAGCTTTCGTTTTGCTGTCTTCCGTTGCCAGGCCAGATTGATCAGTGAGTGACTGGATGGAGGGCTTCGACCCGCTTACCGATTTTACGTAAGACCAGAATTTCCTTGGGTTTTCAGCAAGATCTTTGCTAAGGTATGACGGTGGTAGTGGTTGTATGCTTCGCGCCTCGCTCTTTTTACAGCAGGAATTTGATTCATTAGTGAGTACCTTAGAAGTGACCCCCGATGACCAGCGAAGACAGAAGTGGACAGTAGTGGGACAGAAACCTGACTGTTGTCTGCCACAGACTTTCTACTATCTGTCTCCGAGATAGCCAAACCCCACCTCGGTCAGCGAGATCGCCGGATCTCTCCCCAATCGAGAACGTTTGGAGCATTATGGGCAGGTCGTTCCAACCAGATCGGGATTTTGGCGATCTAACGCGCCAATTGGACCGATTTAGACAAGATATTCCTCATAAAGATATCCAAAAACTGTGTCAATCAATGCCAAGCCGAATAAATGCTTGAATGCGGGTCAGAAGTGGACCATCAGATGCTAAATGTCTCAATTTATGAAACTCTGCAGGCCGGAGTGGCCGAGCGTTTCTAGCCGCTACAGTCTGGAACCGCGCGACCGCTACGGTGGCAGGTTCGAATCCTGCCTCGGGAATGGGTGTGTATGATGTCCTTAGGTTAGTTAGGTTTAAGTAGTTCTAAGTTCTAGGGGACTGATGACCATAGATGTTAAGTCCCATAGTGCTCAGAGCCATTTGAACTATTTGAAACTCTTTCTCTTGAATAAATCATCCAGTTTTTCTGAAATTGTAGTCATTTGTTTGTCTGTACATTTTCGTCCCATTCAGGTAATTCCTTCGTGTTGAATCGTTTTGTTTTCCTTGAAGTCTATAACGAATCTAGTCGAAATGTCGTGTAAAGAAAAAAACTGACATCTCAAGTACGAACCCAAAGTGTTGCAGACCAAGGAGTTGTGTGTGGGCGCTACGTGCCCCCCACGACAGCCACCGCCCCCGCGGCCGCCGCAACAGCCGCCCCCAGACCTCTGCACCAGGGGGGAGGCGCAGCCGACGGCCGGGGGCGGCGCAGCGGGCCGCCGCATTCCAGCCCCCGACGCCCGGCGGGCCTTCGTTAAACTCACCAGCCCATTTACTCGAGAATTCCGGCGCTGGAATCCGCTGTAATTTGCAGTTAAACAGTCATGTATCCTTTCCCTCTCTCCGGCAGCCCTCTCACGTCTTCTCCCAGCCCACCGACTGCGCTGCCCCCTCCGCAGCGCTGGTATACGGCCGCACCGATGCGACGCTCTTTTAAGGCTTTCTTTAGCATTTAGCTTCTCCGGGGAGAACTGCTTCTTTCAAAGACATTTAACACAATTTCTCACCGAACTAAATTTCGTGGCAGACAGCGGATAGCGTCTCTGAGTGCCGGAGAAGGACTGTCTTTCGAATGATCCTCTCTGTACACTAATTTTACTTCCTTCTGTGCGGTGGCCATAATCAAGAACTCGAAATAAAATGCAGTATTGTGCTAGTTCGTACATACTTGTACCGTCTCTTAGTGACATGAAATTCTTCAGCCGTCAATATGTACGTGCCAGCTAATGTAAAGGTAATGAGGCGATTAGTCTCAGAAGTCACGCCTGTGAACTGCTAAGCGCAAGTATAAAATCAAGAATTGAACCTGTAATAGGCGGAAGTCAATCTGTAACTTTCGAGAACATTTCTCCTGGAGAACAAGGGGTCTGTCTTAAAGTACTTTAAAAATGGACACAAACACCTGAGCAGGTGACATTCGTGGATTTTCAACACACTCTGCATTCACCGTGTAAGGTGCCTCTTACGTGAGGAAGACATTATGAAACGTCCCCTATGAAAAATTATACATGACTGTGCTTAAACTGACACACAATATTTTTTAGCGCAACGCAATCTGACTTTAATAATATCTACAAGAGAATGGCCCTGACTAAATTAACCTATACGTTTCACAAATCACTTACCTCACAAAAATCTTCGTTACTCGAACTACTGCAATACAGCGAGCGCCACTACTGCCAGCTTAATAGTGTTCAAAAGTCATAATATATATATATATATATATATCAGTCCATGATATCCAATATTACAAATTTACTTTCTGGTGGATACACGTCCAGATCGTCCGCTCTCAAAATTCCGCCATCTCTCTCCCCACAGCCACCACTGCTGGCGGCTCACCCCCAACTACGCAACGCTACGCGCTGTTAACATCCAGCTGCCCAACACTACAACAGCAAATATTCCAACAATGCAAACCAGCCACAGACTGCACACAGCACAGCCAGTGATTTTCATACAGAGCGCTACGTGTCGTCACCAATAAAAAAACCTAAACAGCCTACTTACAATTATTACCAGTTTTAATAAATTATTGTCTCTTATTCATGTATTCACGATAGTTACGAAGTGCTGTAGTCCGTAGCCGGCCCTGAGTCGGAGAGCATGTCCCACGCTGGCTGGCTAGGTGACGAAACGACCATATGTCGCGCGTAGTCGGGTGGGACTCGGCGCTGGACCGTAGCAACGAGCGTAGCCTGGGAAATATACATGACGGGAAGTACCGCTATCTTGGCACCAAAGTCACCGATTTTGTTTATTTATATTTAATAATTAAAGTCATTATACTAGGAGGAGCCTCTGGATGTTTTTAAACTATTTATCATAATTTAGCCTCGTTAAAATTCACACCCATTCATTAACAAATGCATATCTCAGTACGTACGAACTTGATCGGAAATCCACGAACTGTGACGACACTAGTAAGAGATACGGACTGCGCGCCAAAGTCGGCAGTCGGCGTTAAGACCTCTTTCTGTCTTGTGCGATGGTAGCCATGGTCTCGGTTAAGAGTAGTTTGTGACAAGAGTGTTTTATTATTGATCTGATAGGAATAAAAGTGATATTACGGCATTCTGAATGTTAATTTCGAACAAATAGATACCCCAAAGTTGATCAACAGCAATTTCAGATAATTAGCTTCCACCGACGGACACATCCAATGCGCCAATGAAGAATCTGCACGGGACGACATTTACGAGAGCTGCACCGAGCACAGGTAGGAGGAAATCCGACGACACGACCCACCAAGGCGGATCAAGGAAGGTCCGACTTACACCCGCAAATTTCTAGTGGAAATGCTGACGAGTTATACTGTGCGTCACATAACCACCCTCTACGGACTCGCGGCTAAGCTGAGTAATAACAGTATCAGTTTAGAAGCGAGGGGATCTTGCAACCGCCACCGACTGCCATCTTGATATGAGCGTCTGAGGATGGCCAAACATTGACTGAAACCGATTACCATCGAAGTAAATGCTTTTGCGGTCGAGATTGCTTGTGTCCATTTTTAAAGAAAATCAATTTGATGTATGTCTGGCATTGTGCCTGGTAAGGGAAGGCAGGTTGTAGACAAATGATGCCTTACTAGTACTAGGGGACTTACAGAGGTTTTGACGGTGCTTTTTAAGAGGGGAATGAGGCAGCGTTACAGTACTGGAAGACATCCAGACCTCCCAGCAGAATTCGCCGTGTGGAACACGGAAACTATCAGAAGCCTTGTTGCATTCGTGGATTTTTATATGCCGGTCCTGTCGCAATGAGTGGAACAATGGCTGGGTATACTCCTTTTATGAACAAAAGAGAATGAAACGGATTTAGCAAATTATAGAGTCATTTCACTGAAAAGTACAATGGGTCGTTTGTACAGAAGGATTCACAGAAACCTAGTGGCGTCAGAATACGAACTTCAACTGGAAGGAGAGCAGTCAGGCTTCAGAGCTGCTGGGACACAACCTATGGAATATCGTTCAAACAAGTGATAGGGAAAAGATCAAACACCAGCCAAGAAACATATCTTTTGCTTAACACATGGTCGTAAGGCATATGATACTGTACCTAAAAAAAAGGCTGTTGGAACTGAAAGGTACTCAAAGACCAACTACATTTCAATAACGAATCTCCAAAATATGTATTACGGTTCAAAATTAAGAATAAAACTCTGTAATAGACTACCTCGAAGATTTCCTGTCAACAAGCGCTTGCGTAAAGACACTTGTATGTCACCTAGACTGTTTAAAATGTGTGTAGCCAGACCTCTAAATCGCTGGAAAAAGATGCAGAGGAGCCGTTGTAGATATGCGTGAAACTTGCTTGTGATGCGGATTCAAGATTTCCAAGAAAAACGATGATCTATAACATGTGGCGTAAAAACTAAGGGAAGGTTATAAACGATGGGGCTCTGAACTTAACGCTAAAAAATGAAATCTCTCCAAAAGAAGCAGAAATTTCGAGCAGCCAACTCCATACAGAGGTAATTGCAGCTTCCCGTTGGTACACATGTCTGGGAGAAGAATTTGACACCACAGGTAAAGATGATCAAGGAATTACAAAATGAATAGCTCAGTCTGCAAAACATCCTCTTGTTTAAACGGATTTGGAGTAGCGGAGTACTAAAGAAAGAAAGAAACGAAGTAGATATATCCATAAATATCTAATTAAAAATTCGTCATTGTATGAGGCACAGACCAGGAGAGCTACAGAGAGTAAGAAGAATAAGTAATTGGAACCCACCAAAATAGATGTGTTCATACAGTCACTGGGAAGAGAGAAGATGAACTGACGGGGTTCCGAGTCCTGCAGCGCGAGCTATAGTTAGTTGGTTGCGTGTTCCATTGATCAATCACATGGTACGTAAGCCGTTATGATGTGGAACGTGTCAAGTGCATAAGAAATGCACATATGATACAAGATTCTTTAATATGTATATTGCAGTCTTAAAGATTAATATTTCCATTATTTACCCCTCGATTAATAATGACGCATGTATCATCAGCAAACAGTATCAGTTCAGGTTCTTGTTTCAGATAACAAGGGAGGTCATTCACATATATCAAGAACGGAAGGGGACCCATGATTGAACCCTGTGGAACACCTAATGTAATTTCACCCCAGTAACATGAAGTGACAGCCTTATTTAAATTACTTGACCCACATAAAGTAACTTTTTGTTTCCGGTTCTGTAGGTATGACTTAAACCACTCGTATACTATTCCATTTATACCATAGAATTTTAGTTTCCGTAACATAATGTCACGGTTCACACAACCAAATGCTTTGGACAAGTCACAAAAAATCCTATTGGTGACATTTTACTATTTAAAGACTATATTATGTGGACAGTGAAATGGTAGATTGCAGGATGCTGGAACATCGTATGTTCATTAATCGCTGCGCTCGTGGAGTGTTCTAAAAAAATAATAGTTCCCCTTACTCGTAACAGCTGAATATTGCGCTGTAAGCAGTCAGAGTGTGAAAGGTTTGATGTTTCAACATCAGTATGTTGTCTGTGATTTGGCATCACGTGTTGATTTCTTTCGCGAAGTGACTATTGATGTAAAGAATTAACAAGAGTAGAAAGACCGCACGCTGCTGGTAAATTTGTTTCATAAGAAGCGCTGCAATAGTAGCGCTGCACTGCGGGAAAATCGCAGACAGAAACAGCTGCGAAGATTCCCTATGTCAGTAACTGGACGATAGAATATGATCAGGAAAGCTGTAGAAGTGGGTGAATTACGTGGTGCAACAGGGAGAGGGAGGCACGCCTTTCCCATGCGAATTATTGAAGTTCCTGTAGCTGCTGCCGACGATACATCATATGCCTCAGATTCCGCCGCCAGTGCTTGAGCTGTGTCACGGAACTGACCCTCCTCTGGTCAACAGTTCAAAAGATTTTGCGGCGTATTTTACACTAGAAGATCCTCTAGAAGACCCAAGATAGGCTACAACGCCGTGACTTCGCCCTTCGTATTTTGGTATACATGGAAATGGATGACACGTGGCCGAAGAATATCTTTTGGACGGAAGAGAGACTTTGTATTCTGCCGGTGCCGAGAATGCACGGAACTGTCGCATATGGGGTTCTACTCCACCACATGTTGTGCTGGAATAGCCACTGCACTCAGCGTATGTGACTGTGTGGTGTAGTTTCACAAGCTGCTTCATTCTCAGGCCGTGTTTCTTCGGCAGATGAGACCTCTCAGGCTGTTAGGTCTACAGTTATTAGGGCCTCCTGTTGCAACATGTGACTCCAGCTTTGCAAGAACGCAACTGTGTCCACACCACTATTTTCATGCAGTATGTGCTGACACAATATATCGCTTGCCAGGTGAAAGATTTGCTTCGAGAAGGCAATTTCGATATGTGTGACTTTTATGATCCCCTGACCTAAATCCATATGACTTCTGCTGATATCAGAATGATAGTGCCTATCATGGATATATCCGGACCCTTCCTGATCTGGAGCACAGCGTACGACTACATGTCACTCTGTTTACACGAGATGCTGCCAACCACGTTGTGTTACAGTTGCAGCATGTCGCTAACTCATGAGACCATATTGAACACATTTAAGTTTTGATCATATCCCAATAAAAGTGCCAGAACCTGCGCTATCATGTATTTGATCGTTGCTCCACTTTTCTGGCACCCACATTGCACTCGTATTCTGACTGCTTACGGCGCAAAAGTGGCGAAAAGTGGAACAATTATTTTTTTCAACATACTGCACGAGCGAACCAACTAATGAACATACTTACGATGGTACGGCGTCCTGCGATGTATGCACCACTTGTCAGTTTCATTAACCACGCGCTATGTAGCAAAGAAGTTCAACTACAAATGGGCGTAGATGATTTATTAACAACTGACACCGAACAGAACCAATTAATATTGTACGACAGTGACCAATGGATGAATGCTGCTGCTGATGATGACGATATTTGGCTTGCAGACCGCTCAAGTGAGCGGTCATCAGCGCCCGCACTCATTCCCAATCTGTACACAGTCCAATCTAAACAGTTTCATAAATGATGATGGAATGATGAGGACAACACAAACAGCCAGTCCCGGGGCACAGAAAAATCATCACCCGGCCGGGAATCGACTCCGGGACCCCGTTATCCAGAGGAAGCAACGCCAGCCACTGGACCACGAGCTGCGGACTGGATGAATGAATTCGGGATACCAAAGAAGACTGGGCTGTGGATACCACCAAATGGAAGAAAACTGGAAAGCTGATGAAATTTTGGAAAGAGCGAATTGTAAAACCAATGAGATCGAAAGACCGAAGAGAAAACCAATGGAACAATAGAGAATCATGGAAACTGAACATCGCATAAAGCCAGGAGGTGTTCTAAACCAATATAATGATAAAAGTAGGGCATTGTTATAGCTTATCAGCACCGTAATGGACGTCGTTACGAAAGTTGAAGAAAATATGAGTACACATACCAGTGTCCAGTTTATAAGGACACAGGCCCCTTGCGAGAATGCAAGGAGGGTATAAAACTCTTTAAATATAAGGCACATTTAGAAGCGAATGTGGCTTAAGGATACACAGAGAAAAGATGATAAACATAAAGATTATTAAAAAGGAGAATAAAGACTTGCTGAACACGAAAAGTGATTACGCAGCGGTGGACCGAGTAAAATAGTGCGCAAATTTCGGAAGCAAGATTACATAGGATGACCGATGCCACAATGATATCACAAGAAACTTGACACTCATTTCTTTAATAAAAGTAGCTTATTGTTCGTTAATATTGATACGGAATCGAAGGAAGATATTCCTAACACTGTACGTATGGACTGCAGCTTTAATGGTAGTGAATTTTTTGGATATTAGGAATTGGATGTTATGAGATGTGAAGCCTTCGAAAAATGTTACATATTAAAGGAGCGCATTAAATACGGTACGAGGAATCTCTAAAAAGAAGGAAAGAAATCTACGAAGACCCTTACTAGAAGGAACAGGTTAGTGCAAAACCAGCTAAGGCTTCGCTGATTAGTGACCTCAACGCTGCTTATGGCATTGATTCTTATGGCATTCTTGACAGGGGGACCCCCTCCCCTTGTTTCTGCAGGTGTGTGAGAGTTGTGTATTTGTTGAAGAGTTGGTGATTATAATAAGTTTATGTACAGAGTGGTATCCTGAAAACGAAGCAACCTAGGCTCACAGCGTTCTACAGAACTCAAAGAAATAATTCGATACAGGGCACTTTGCATCTGGAAACTGATCTGTTTGACGTTTAGTCTTCGTCTTCATCTACTCAACGTTTAAATTTTACTTCCGGAACAGTCCTCGGGAGAACATCAGGCATTTCAGTATTGTAGATAGTCACCCGACGCAATGGGAGCATCCCCTTTTCGAAATTATTGTGTGACTATCATCGGGCTCAGAAACGTAGGCCATCGCTTTTCGTCACGGCCTGGCAGCCACTAGTACATGTGAAGACGGAAAAGATGATAACGAACATGTCAGAAGCAAAGTATTTTTGTTTATGAAGGAGCTGAGGCGACTTCACGGGAACTGTTTGTGTTTCTCGCGAGTCGTGTACGGGTAGCGACTGCTAGAAGCCCGAGGCAGGAATCCGGTAGTAGTAATATATGTTTAAAGAGAGTTTATTTTTCGGGATTTATACTTTCTTCGTGACAGCCGTTACAGAATCGATGCATTCTTGTGCTGTATCTGATACATGGCTGCTAAAACTAATTTCGTTCTGTATTTTAAGCGCGTTATCTTTAATGTTTTCATTCTCTCTGTGGTAGATTTCTGCGCTTCATACAGTACATAAATGTGGTTTTTCGCACCCAAATAACACTTAACAAACTCCTGAAATCTGCAGATGACCAACTGATGAGAAATGTAGTCTTTATTATGAATACCTCAAGCTTTTTTTCTGTTACTTATGTACGCAAAGGCCGGTCACTGTAGCCGAGCGGTTCTAGGCGCTTCAGTCCGGAACCGCGCTGCTGCTACGGTCAGAGGTTCAGAGGTTCAGAGGTTCGAATCCTGAGTCGGGCATGGAACCATTTGAATTTGTACGCAATGACGCCTGTACGTGCAGTGACTATGTGTGATATCGTTTTCTGGTTTCAGCGTGCGAATGACCGGCTGTCTCTTTTTAGGTGGAAGTCAGGACCACTGTAAGATTGTATTTTGATTCATGGGATGATTTTTTGGTCGTTAATAGTTTATCTTTTGATTTTATTAGGGTTGGTTGCGCTCTTTAATATGTGTAGATGTCATGTTTATGTAGGCCCCGTTCTTCGAGACGTTTTCCTTCTGGGTTAGGAATATACGAGATAGATTTCCTCCTAACATGCCATGGACTACAGAATCACAATACACGAGATGACAAAAGTCATAGGATACCACATAATACCGTGGCGGACCTCATTTTTCCGGCATTGTGTAGCAGATCGACGTGGCATTGACTCAACAGGTCGTTGGAAGTCTCCTGTACAATGATTGAGCCATGTCCATCTATAGTCGTTCATTTGGCAAAGTGTTGCCGGTGCCGGAGTTTGTGAACGAACTGACATCTTGATTATGTCCTATTAATGTTCGATGAGATTCATGCCGAGCGGTATGGCTGGCCTGACAATTCACTCGAATTATCCATAATGTTATTCGAGCCATTTCCGCTCAATGATCCGTTGAGTTGGATCACGGGTCCCAGGCCTGCGCTCCACTCCAATCCTACCATCAGCTCTTACTAGATGAAATCGGGACTCATGTGACCGGGCTAAGGTTTTCCAGTTGTCTAGGTTCCTACCTATGTTGTCATGAGTCCAGGAGTGGCGCTGCTGGCGATGTCGTGCTGTTAGCAAAGGCACTCGCGTCAGTCGTCTGCTACTCTAGTCTATTAACATCAAAACTGTGTGTGAAATATTATGGAACTTAAGTGCTAAGGTCATCAGTCGCTAAGCCTAAACGCTACTTAACCTAAATTATCCTGAGGACAAACACACACACCCATGCCCGAGGGAGGACTCGAACCTCCGCCGGGACCAGCCGCACAGTCCATGACTGCAGCGCCTCAGACCGCTCGGCTAATCCCGCGCGGCATTATCATCGAATTTCGCCGCACTGTGGTAACGGATACATTAGTCGAGCATACCAGATTAATTTCTGTTGTTATTTCACGCAGTTTTGCTTGTCTGTTAGTACTGACAACTCTACGCAAACGCTGCTGCCCTCTGTGCCATCTGTGAAGTGAAGGCCACCGGCCACTGCGTTCTTCACGGTGATAGAAAATGCCTGAAATTTAGTATTCTCTGGCACTCTTAACACTGTGGATCTAGGCATATTGAATTCCCCAACGATTTCCGAAACTGGATGTACCACGCGTCCCACTCCAACTACTATTCTTCGTTGAAAGAGTGTTAATTTCCGTCGTGCTGCCACAGTCACGTCGGAAACCTATTCATATGAATCACCTTAGTGCAAATGAGAGCCGTATGATACCTTATGTACGTCATAGAACCGCCATCTGTATATGTACATATTGCTATCCTATGACCTTCGTCTCCTCGGTGTAAGAACCCTGTTAGTAGACTCGTATGGACATTCTGTCCGTGTATGTGGTATCCTCTTCAGAATATTACTGGTGGCTTTTTCGATTTTAACAATATGTTTAATCGTCACATTTGAGTTGCAGTTTTTCAGGTATAACTGAAAATAGGACTGTTGTCCTGAAATATGTCAGTGCTCTTCTTTTATTGGAAAATAAAATATTTGCAGCTGTAATTGTTGTTTTCAGTTATGAGAAACAAATAAGGCTTAGGTGCTCTAAGAGTCTTTCAAGAATACTGCGTCACATCGTGCGTTATAGTCTAATCCACGAACGTTGGCTGTCACCACAGATAGAGACCAGGACGGGGACTGCGTTGTTACCAGTTTCAAGCGACAGTTGCTGTACACGGGTACATGTGCTTTGTGCTTGATGAAAGCGTGTTTACCGCAAATTACGTCTCTTGCTTGCCCGTGTAGAATTTGTCGCTTACCACCCCCATCAGCCATGAAGACTCGCAATAAATGGAATTAAAATTCGCTAAACAACGCATTAAGAGCTCGTATAATGTTCACATTGCGTACAAAATTCATAGCTGAGCGCTCACAAAACTACTATACGCTCATTGGCTGTCAGAGAACGCGGACGTAAGTGCGCAGAGTAAGCATAAAAAAAAGGTTCAAATAGTTGTAAGCACTATGGGACTTAACATCTGAGGTCATCAGTCCCCTGGACTTAGAACTATTTAAAACTAACTAACCTAATGGCATCACACACATCCATGCCCGAGGCAGGATTCGAGCCCGCGACAGTAGCAGCAGCGCGTTTATGGACTGAAGCGCCTAGAACCGCTTGGTCACAATGGCCGGCAGATTAAGCCTAAACCGCCGGCCGAGGTGGCCGTGCGGTTAAAGGCGCTGCAGTCTGGAACCGCAGGACCGCTACGGTCGCAGGTTCGAATCCTGCCTCGGGCATGGATGTTTGTGATGTCCTTAGGTTAGTTACGTTTAACTAGTTCTAAGTTCTAGGGGACTAATGACCTCAGAAGTTGAGGCCCATAGTGCTCAGAGCCATTTGAACCATTTGAATTAAGGCTAAACCCGATACCCCTTGGTTCAGTGTGGGGCGGCGGAGGGGTGAAGTGGACTTCGGTAATCGTCGTGGGGTTGTGAACCACTGCGGCTGCGGCTGGGACGGAGCCTCTCCATCGTGTCTAGGTGCCCGGTTTACATACAATACAATTCAATACAATACAAGCCTAAAGCCGATCGCCATCGTTCGTGACACCAATCATAAAACCGTAAACCTAGAGGTTTCTGTCGGAATTGTAACAATCCTGATCATTTCGTATAGCCTCAATGATACAACGAAAGCAATACAGTTGGCCTGTGCAAGGGCCGCGATGCCTCCGTGTGCCGTAACAGCATCACTGTGGGCAAAAGAACCGAATCGTGAACACCGCTTTGATTAGCGACCTATGGTGAGTGGTGACAGCAGCCACGTCTCATTCCTTTAGCACACAGTGAAATTTTAACACCCCGCGTACTAGAGTGAGCTAATTGTCTCATTTAAATTCCACCTGGCTGCTTGCAATCTCCTCAGTCTGAGATAGGACAAAGCACGGGGAAAATTATTCTAAGCTTCTAAATGAGCCATTACTTTATTCAGAATTAATGAAACTAGCGAAGTTTATTTCTTCAATGAACATCTCTTCCAGCTGAATATAAGCTTCGCGACTGAATGTAAGCACCCCGTCGTTAATTCTCGCACCAGAAACCGACAAATGTAAATCTGTGAAGTTAGTAGCATAATGATCATTTGATGAACGCTATACAAGAAATATATTATGTGTTACCATTTGTACAGTGTCCTGGACAGCATACAGCTCACACACAATAATAATGTACGTGTATTAATATACACTCAAGAGCCAAAGAAACTGGTACACCTGCCTAATATCGTGTAGGGGCTCCTTGAACACGCAAAAGTGCCACAACACGACGTGGCATGGACTCAACTAATGTCTAAAGTATAACTGGAGGGAATCCTGCAGGGTTGTCCATAAATCCGTCAGTGTACGAGGGGTGGAGATCTCTTCTGGACAGTAGGTTGCAACGCATCCAAGATATGCCAAATAATATTCATGTCTGGGGACTTTGGTGGCCAGCGGAAGTGTTTAAACTCTGAAGATTGTTCCTGGAGCCACTCTGTAGAAATTCTGGACGTGTGGCGTGTAGTATCTTCCTGGTGGAATTTCCCAAATCTGTCGGAATGCCCAATGGACATAATGAATGCAAGTGATCAGACAGGATTCATACGTACGTGTCACCTGTCAGAGTGATATCAAGACGTATCAGGGGTCCCATAACACTCGAACTGCACAGCATTACAGAGCCTCCACCAATTTGAACAGCTTCCTGCTGACATGCGGGGTCCTTGGATTCATGAGGTTGTCTGCACACCTGTACATGTCCAAACCCTCGATACAATTTCAAACGAGACTCGTCCGACTAGGTAATATGTTTCTAGTCATCAACATCCACTGTCGGTGGCGCAGGCGAGGCGTAAAGCTTCATGTCATGCAGTCATCAAAGGTACGGAAGTTGGACTTCGGCTCCGAAAGCCCATATAGATGATGATTCGTTGGATGGTTCGCACGCTGATACTTCTTGATGGCTCAGCACTGAAATCTGCAGCAATTTGCGGAAGGGTTGAACCATTCTCTTCAGTCGTCGTTGGTCCAATTCTTGGAGGATCTTTTCCCAGCCCCAACGATGTCGGACAAATGTTCAAATGTGTGTGAAATCTTATGGGACTTAACTGCTAAGGTCATCAGTCCCTAAGCTTACACACTACTTAACTTAAAATATCCTAAGGACAAACACACACACCCATGCCCGAGGGAGGACTCGAACCTCCGCTGGGACCAGCCGCACAGTCCATGACTGCAGCGCCTGAGACCGCTCTGCTAATCCCGCGCGGCGATGTCGGAGATTTGGTGGTTTACCTGATTCCTGATACTCAATGTACGCTTGTAAACGGTCGTACGGGAAAATTCCCACTTCATCGCTACCTCGGAGACGCTGTGTCCCATCGCTCGGGCGCCGACTATAACATCACGTTGAAACTCACTCACATATCGATATCTTGCCATTGTAGCAGCAGTAACCGATCTAACAACTCCGCTAGACACTTGTCTTACATAGGCGCTGCCGACCGCAGCGCCGTATTCTACCTGTGTACATCTCTCTGTATTTGAATACGCATGCCTGTACTAGTTTCTTTGACGCTTCAGTGTAATACGTTGCGAATGTGTGTGTGTGTGTTTGATAATTTAGAACTTACTCGCTCCACATCACAGCGAGAGAATGCAAATAACTGAACTAAAACTAAACTTACAAATCATCAGCTGCCACACAGTCGCGTGTATGAACAGTGATTCAATACTGTCTAATGTTTTTTATTCCATTTTGATCACAATATAAATTCTTTTGGCCATGACCGGTTTCAGTCCGTAATGACCATCCTCAGAAAAGATCTGAGGATGGTCATCGTCAAAGGAATTGATATTGTGATCAAAGACTGGAATAATAAACATTAAACTTACAAATGATGAACGGAATTTTATGTTATTCTAAAAGTGTATGGTACATAAGAAATGAAGCGTTTCCGATAATCTACGATTTGAAAACATGCAGTATTCACTTCTGTTGGTCAAACATTGCCAGAATTGCTTAACGAAGGGTGCACAAGTTCCCATTTGTGCTGAGACCTTAACGCCTGAACCACCACCAAAAGTGGAGGTCTCTCTGCAGTAAAAAGCGAATTGACTAGATTTCATTTCTGAGGCCTTCATTATTTCGGCTTTTGGCACTTTCACTAAATAGTTTCAGATAGTTGCCAGAATGGCTCGTTCAATAAGGTCACTAGCCAATCGGAAATGAACTCCACGTCTAGGACTCATTAGAATCGAAATTCCCTAAGAGGAAGAGTGTGACTGCACTCAAGCGACATTTGTTAACTGCCAGTATTTGGGGATACAGCAACAAATGTTGCAAGTTAGAAGAAAGGAAAAGAAAAGAAAATTCCAAATCTAACTGGCGACAATGAATAGTAACACAATAATTTCTTGTAAACAATAACAAAAACACGAAATAACACACTGTAAAAATTAAATCTTTTAATAAACGTGTCCGATAAGGTACGGAAAAGTGCCATGAGAAGTTGTCAAGTGGAACACTTGAAAGCAAAAGACTAAGAATAAAATAGATTAGAATCTTATGTAAGTTACAAAACTTTTCATCAGGTAAGACGCTATGTGGCACAGATACTTATTGTAGGGATCAAAATGTTTGTATTGCTCAATGGATGAATCACACACACACAAAGAAGCAATGATAAAAATGGCACTATAGGAGAAGAGTACAAGACGAGGCATGCAACCCCGTTCGAGATATGAAGAAAGGTAAAGCGATAAGAGATGTAAGTGTAGCAACGCAAAAGATAAAAATTACTAAACGATTTTGCAGTATTATGTATGGACTGTCGGTGGCGCAAAACAATTCGTTTTAAGTAGGAAATTACTGTAATTGCATGACTTCACCAAAAGGAAGGTAAGACATGACATAATCAAAATCAAACTCTTCAGCGGTCCCTTTTTGTCACACATAATATCTACACTCCTGGAAATTGAAATAAGAACACTGTAAATCCATTGTCCCAGGAAGAGGAAACTTTATTGACACATTCCTGGGGTCAGATACATCACATGATCACACTGACAGAACCACAGGCACATAGACACAGGCAACAGAGCATGCACAATGTCGGCACTAGTACAGTGTATATCCACCTTTCGCAGCAATGCAGGCTGCTATTCTCCCATGGAGACGATCGTAGAGATGCTGGATGTAGTCCTGTGGAACGGCTTGCCATGCCATTTCCACCTGGCGCCTCAGTTGGACCAGCGTTCGTGCTGGACGTGCAGACCGCGTGAGACGACGCTTCATCCAGTCCCAACATGCTCAATGGGGGACAGATCCGGAGATCTTGCTGGCCAGGGTAGTTGACTTACACCTTGTAGAGCACGTTGGGTGGCACGGGATACACGCGGACGTGCATTGTCCTGTTGGAACAGCAAGTTCCCTTGCCGGTCTAGGATGGTAGAACGATGGGTGCGATGACGGTTTGGATGTACCGTGCACTATTCAGTGTCCCCTCGACGATCACCAGTGGTGTACGGCCAGTGTAGGAGATCGCTCCCCACACCATGATGCCGGGTGTTGGCCCTGTGTGCCTCGGTCGTATGCAGTCCTGATTGTGGCGCTCACCTGCACGGCGCCAAACACGCATACGACCATCATTGGCACCAAGGCAGAAGCGACTCTCATCGCTGAAGACGACACGTCTCCATTCGTCCCTCCATTCACGCCTGTCGCGACACCACTGGAGGCGGGCTGCACGATGTTGGGGCGTGAGCGGAAGACGGCCTAACGGTGTGCGGGACCGTAGCCCAGCTTCATGGAGACGGTTGCGAATGGTCCTCGCCGATACCCCAGGAGCAACAGTGTCCCTAATTTGCTGGGAAGTGGCGGTGCGGTCCCCTACGGCACTGCGTAGGATCCTACGGTCTTGGCGTGCATCCGTGCGTCGCTGCAGTCCGGTCCCAGGTCGACGGGCACGTGCACCTTCCGCCGACCACTGGCGACAACATCGATGTACTGTGGAGACCTCACGCCCCACGTGTTGAGCAATTCGGCGGTACGTCCACCCGGCCTCCCGCATGCCCACTATACGCCCTCGCTCAAAGTCCGTCAACTGCACATACGGTTCACGTCCACGCTGTCGCGGCATGCTACCAGTGTTAAAGACTGCGATGGAGCTCCGTATGCCACGGCAAACTGGCTGACACTGACGGCGGCGGTGCACAAATGCTGCGCAGCTAGCGCCATTCGACGGCCAACACCGCGGTTCCTGGTGTGTCCGCTGTGCCGTGCGTGTGATCATTGCTTGTACAGCCCTCTCGCAGTGTCCGGAGCAAGTATGGTGGGTCTGACACACCGGTGTCAATGTGTTCTTTTTTCCATTTCCAGGAGTATACAAAAATCACTACCAACAGCATAGAGGAAAACGGATTTCAATCATTCCAAGGGAACAAACAGACTTGAAAATTGAATAAGGAACGATGGAAAACTTGCAAGACGTGAATGATATTATAGGATGGAGAATGAGTACGAATTGCCACCTTGTCAATGATTAATACGTTTCGAGACGGCTTTTGTCTCTGTTTCAGAAAATTAGCGCTAATGGGTTTTTTACTGACGTATAGCGTACGTGCATTAGTACTACAAATTCCATTACACCCTATCAGAGTAGTGAGAACTCCAACCTGTAAGTAGAGCCAGGAATGGAGGTGGCGCATCATCAAAACTATGCTGAATAGCCCAAGAGCAAGTTCTGAGATTCTGAAAATGGATAAAAGAGAAATTAATGTGTATTAACGGAACGTATCTGAATCATTTACGTTCTACAGATGACATTGTAGTATTTTCGTCCAGGGAAGATAATTTTCAAACGTGAACGGAAGAGATTAATAGTGTGAGTCTCAATGTAACACTGAAAATCTGTAATGATAATAAGGATAACATTATGAATAGTCAACGTATGGAAAAGACACAATAGTGTCAATATTTATGGAAATTTTTCAATACTGCTAAACAGTGAAAATCTTCTCGAAGGATTCAGTTCAAATGGCTCTGAGCACTATGGGACTTAACATCTATGGTCATCAGTCCCCTAGAACTTAGAACTACGTAAACCTAACTAACCTAAGGACAGCACACAACACCCAGCCATCACGAGGCAGAGAAAATCCCTGACCCCGCCGGGAATCGAACCCGGGAACCCGGGCGTGGGAAGCGAGAACGCTACCGCACGACCACGAGATGCGGGCAAGGATTCAGTTAAACTAAACTGTTTTCAAAACTGAAGTTCCGACGTGCCTCCAAAAGAAACTTTGTAACTGGTGCACATCGCAATGAAACATAGGCACTGAAGGAAAAACTATTAAAAAATCAGGGTTTCTCAGCGAGCATTGTGGCTGTGCATGTTGATAATTGCTAGGAGAAAACTAACATATGTCTATATTACTAAATGGCTGTCCTCGTGCATGTTTCATGCTGCGCAGTCCCAGTATCAGGTTGCTTATCTAACGGCTTTCAGGGGCAACAAAAATTAGATTTTTAGTATCTTTATATATACAGGTGTTATAGGTATAGGTACAGATATTGTGATCATTTGTACCTGAATATATACCCACTTCAGTGAGTTTGTTGCTTTTTTTCTGCGTCTAATAGTCTTCCTGCAAACACATTGGATAATGTCTTCCGTAGAGTCGTAACTTTCAGTATAGATTATCCGTTTTGCGTTAATGCGCCCACAATACAATACCTGATCTCCTATCCAAGGGACAATTCATATTAGTGGCTTGCTTGTGCCACACATACTTCGAGTTGTTAACCAACCTAAAATCATAATATTAGTCTGCAAATTAAGTAAATACCGATGTATTGTTGTTTAGTACACTCTCCTCAGTCGTCTACGGAAGTATCTGCCGCTATACCCCTAACACATTGAATAATAATGGATTAATAATGGATGTTGGACAATCTGTCCGAGATTAATAGACTTCGACTCCGTATGACCGGAAACCATGAAAAATGGCACTTACAAGTTTTGTTTTTTTTTTTTTTTTTTTTTTTTTTTTTTTTTTTTTTTTTTTTTTTTTTGTGGACAAGGGTTTTATGCTATCCATTTTGCTCTAACTCGACACTAGATAGCGCTGAAGCAATTCAATTTCGACACTGTTGAACGATCGCCGTAGAAATTTGTATACATATGTGCCTGAGCGCGGAGAAAATTTTCGCGCATCTACTACGTTATAACACGCAACGAAATGTCGCTGCAGCGTATCAGCTTCTATATCGTACAATCGATAGAGAAAATTATATCGACGTCTCAGTGCTCAAAATTAACAATCAATGGTCGTGACTATGATTAGCAATTGGTGATTCAGTTTGAATCAGAATACCGTTTTTATGTTATTGAGTGTTGATCGTCAATGTCAATGTCAATGTACTTCTTTTGTTTATAGACGAGTGACATTCCGTTCTTCATTTGTTTACAAAGGAAAGAAAATTGTGTCACGCACAATTAAACTAGCTTTGGACTTCTCTTCTGTCACTAGACATTTAAGTACTGGAAATCATTCGAAGTCTCACCCAAAAGTTCAAACACTATCAATCAGAATTTCTCAGTTCCTAGGAGACTGTTGGAGTGCCACCGCACATACTGACATTCAAATTTGGCTCATCAATACTGCTCCTTTGTAACCCCAACACACCAAAGATGTTCAGCGGAACCACACTTTCCGTGAAATAAATGATGCCGAATCTGACTGAAGTAAGTAGTGCAGATGTAAAGAAAAAAATTTACTGTTTCCACGATTTCCAGTGATTCCCCCTGATTTGCCCTTAACATTAAAATGTCTGTATTTTCGTGTTCGTCTTCCTTTCGCAATGACAATCAAGGAAGCTTAAGGACGGTTGCCGGATTAAGTTTAGAAAATGCTTCTTTTCCTCATGATTAACTATATGTTGCCTGCTCCAGAATAGGAACTCCAAAAGCTCTATACATCTATACACCAAATCAGAAAAACCAAAAATATTGTCTATCCTCTAGCGTTACATCAACTGTGTTACTTTAAGTTACTCCCATTATACATCGACTATAATAGTCAAATATATTGCTCATTCACGTAATTTACTGATAAAAAAATGTTTGTAGTTCATCATAAAGTGAATCGTATACCGTACCTCCTGCAAAACAGTAGCAATCTCAGGTAACGACGATGGGTGTAGATCACACACCTTTCTCACCAAAGTAGACCACAAATACTCAACAATAATCAGGCCTGGTGACTGTGTTGGCCATTAGAGAGGTAACAGTTTATCTTCTTACTCACGATGCGAACTGTGTGAACAGGGCCTTGTCGTCTTGGAACACAGCATCACCATTGGGAAACAAACATTGTGCGATAAGATGGACCTGGTCAGCCACCATGGTCGGATAAACCTTGACACTACTGCATCATTTCAGTGTACCCATGGTGACCATCCGATACCCCGATCTGGCTGCCAAAATCATCGCCGAACGCTCGCCGTTTTCATTTTCGGGACACAAACTTGGACAGAAATTAGTGTGAAATAAAACTCATCAGGTCGAATGACTTTCTTGCAATGCCCCATAGTAAAGGTTTTATGACTTCAGCACCAAGTATTTCTATTTCGAGCATTTGCATGAATGGTGAGTAGTTTTGTGATTCCAAATCGGCAACAATTCCCAACTTATGGAGCTCCCTTCGTGTTGCTTTGGTGCTGACAGGGTTCGTGCGTGTTACATTCAGTTCTGTAGTGACTTTCGCAGCTGCCGTCTTTTTATTTTTCGTCATTATCCTGTTCACGGATCTACGTTAACGGGCACTCAGCACACACTTTCCTTGTATGCGATATAAATCTTCGACACGGTGTCTCATGACACACCAACCACTCAAAAACTACCTTGGTTACGAAAGCATCCACCACATGAGCACCGACAATATGTCTGTGTTCGACTTCACTTAGCTTCGACATCACGCATTCACAGCTACACAGAACTATGTTTTGCCCATGACTGATATTTGTAACATATTGAGGACGTAAAACAGGTGCCGTTCTAGGTCAAATAGAACAACGTAACCTTCAGTCTTGGTTAGCATCTGGATTTATGTTGAATTATATACTTCTCGCAGTGTTTACGTTTCTCCAACCCATGTGTATTCTTACGATAAAGATTTAACAAAGACATGTATTTAGTTATAAAGTGTGTGTATGTCTTGCGGCAGCAAGACTCAAAGTGCACAAATACCCAGAATTTATTCATTCAGTATTTGAGGACTAGATGTCTTAGCGATTTTCAACACACTTTTGATACAATTTCACACCTCTGCGAAACTACTACTTGCTAACATCCACCACAAAATGAAATAAGGAGAAAAGATTATCTCTCATTGCATTTTCGCTGTTCATTCACTAAAACTTCAGCATCAGGCATGAAATTTTAATTTATTTCTTCCTTACTACTAACTCTATTCGCAACGTATTTTGTAAACAGTATTTATTGCTACCACCGGGATTACATGTAACTTTATGTCAGTGTACGACAGACGCTTCAGGAGGTACGACCTCATAAACATAAAGATCCGTGAAAAACTTTCTTTTCCTTAAAATGTAGCACTCATTATCCACACTATATTCATCAGTTGTTCGATAATGAGACCACTTAGCGAATTCCAACAAACTTCATCCACAATTTCGAACCTATAATAATCTTCTCCTCGCTTACATTCTTAAAGTGAAATAGTGAAGACATTAATTTATTTGTGAAGTAATAGGTCGTTTGTAGCTGTTTTATACGTGGGAGTTGGATTATTTAATTAATCGGGTATGGAGGGTTTACTGACCTCTCCCTCTATTACAGCATATTTGAAAAACAAATAGGGATGTATTAGAGCCGATAGAGAGTGTTTAACCGTTTTATCGAATGTAACTATCGACATCTCGTGGTACCCATAATTATCCTTCGACAATTTTTCGTGTAAGATAATTTTTCTTGTGATACTAGTCATGAATAAAGTATGGATACTTTTCGTTTGATTCCGTGTCCGCAGCTAGACGAATGGATGATTCCTGAATTAGGGAGATTCTTGCATTATTTAGAAACATAAGAAAACTACCAGCAAACGACCTAATGGAGGGTTGGTGGATGACTTTAAACACAACTTACAGCAGACAACCGAAACGCGCCGAGACGCCTGAAGAGGCCTTCATCCAACAGCGGATGTCGGAATGTTTATGATTAAGATGATCATTAATTATCACTATAGATCCCGAGTGGTTTGAGTCAAGTGATGACTCTTTACACTTCTGAAGTACACTGGTGTACAGAATTAAAGCAACAAACCACTATTTCCCCGTTCTATGTCTAGTTCACGAAATAATCATACAAACCGTCAACAGATACCCGTCGATCATGTTCTGGACAGAAAGTGGTATTCCGGTCACGGACAACCAAGCCAACGATGATGTCATGGCCCGTATCAAACGAAGTAGTGTTTGTAGGGTAGTCTCTCATCCGCAACTGCTGTGTACACAGACACGGACGGTGCTGTATGGTACAGACAAGACGCCTACCAGACTCTCTGCGGTGGAGGACCATAGGAAGAACCGAAGCAGGACAAACGCAAACCGATTTGGTCCGATGGCTTAATGTGAATTGTTCTGTTCTTTCTCGGATGTGACGACAGTTTATAGACACCGAAACTGTAGGCCAGGGTAGAGCTGACCATTTGTGACATCAGAAAGAGAGGACCGTTATTTAGCCGTAAGGGCATGACGGTACTGCCTTATTACTGCACGGCATCTAGCATCTGACCCAGCAGCAGCTACTGGACGTGTTGTTTCTAGGCAAACGATGTACGGAAGCCTTCGGCAGAGTAGCCTTTACTGTCGGAGACGTGCTGTACGTGTACCTCTGACGTGTCTTCACAGAAGGGAACGCCTAGAGTAGAGTCGAACAGTGAGGCGATGTTCTTTTTACAGATGAGCCCTGATTTGATCTGGAGAGTCATTCTCGACGGATACGTATCTGGAGGGAAAGTGGAACTCGATTTCTGAACTCAAACACTGTGGAAAGAGACCGATATCGAGGAGGATCACTAAGGGTGTGGGCAGGCATTACGTTAACCACATGAACACCTTTTCACGAAGTTGTACAGTAGGTCGGTAATGTTTAACTGCTGTCGGGTACTGTGAGTAGATCTTGGGACCTCATGTGCAGTTGTTTCGAGGTGTTGTGGGCCCAGACATCAGTATTAATGGACTATAATGCTTGACATTATAGAGCACGGGTGTTTGTTGTTTTCTTGGATACGGAAGATATTGCACCCATGGCGTGACCTGCTCGCAAGGCGTGCTCCCATAGAGCACGCCTGGGATGCACTATGGAGATGGCTTGAATCACGTCGGCATCCACCAACCACTCTCCAAGACTGCAAGCAGCTGTGCGGGAAGAATAGGCGCTATTGCCTCAGTATAAGACTGATGGCATGCACTGTCGGTGTCATGCGTCTACTGCTGCCAGAGGTCGTAACATCCCATACTGAGCACAATAGCCAGTTGTCGGAATATGTGTGCAAGTTCGTTAAGTTGGAAAACAGAAAGAACATTTTATCTATCATGATGCATGTTGCAATGGTTTACGTTTCTGTATTCCTTACATTGTTTCTCCTTTACTATCACCTGCGCATATTGTTTTGTGGCTAAATAAAAGCCACCTTCCAAAATTCCTGTTTATTGTTTTAATTTTGGACACCAGCGAATTTCCTTCTTCAGGGTATTGATGATTTTCTGACAATAAAGGAGATATGGTGAAGAATAAACAGGTAATTTTTACGAAGACACAATTAACGAAAAGATCTTTATTGTCAACAGCCGTGTAATTAGACAGCATCCAGCTGTTAACGACGAGGAATTTGTTAGACACAAATCACGACTGTTTCAAGTTCTTTACATGTTTCGTCATTTTTATATCAGTGATTAACTGACGAAAAAAATTAACTCGGCAGTGGGCGTAGAGTCGGGCAGAAGAAAGACATACGTTTAGCAGAAGCACAGTGCACGGAAATCCTTTCAGCTATCAATGTAAATCGAGAGCACCCGGCTGAAAACGGCAATAGATTTTTCTCTGGACGTATTGTGTAGTATTTACTGCCACGTATTTTACCACCAGGATCATGCTGCGATTGGCTTCTTCCATAATAACCTCAATTACCTGTGGATAACCATGAAGAATGGACGACGGTCCTCGAGGGCTAAAGAGGCTACTTAGACCGGAGTCTGGTATTTCTGAGGTAGAATTACTCAAGTCAAAAGAAAAAGAAGTGGAATGTAACAATGAGTCTCCCAGATTAAAATGTTCCTTTATTCTTCCTTTCCTCTAAAATTATTTTCCTTTCTGCAAAAGATAATAAGGGAAAAAACTTGCGAACATCGTGAAGTACGCACTACGGCTCGTTAAATACGGGTAATGCGTATCAGTTAAACGTTTTAATATCAGAGAAGATATTTAGCGTAGAATGAAAAATACCACTACAATTGCTATAAACGGTGCGATGAGATGCACCTGCTTGCTGTAGCAATACGTGACCATAGCTGCAAATTACGGTATTGGTCTTTCCGTTACAGTACGGTAATCACCGTGTTGAGCAAACACAATGACTTTTTTTTATTTTTAGGACTGAACATATTGAAAGTCAAGAACGCAAATAAATCAGTGATTTTGACTGCTAGTTTTAGTTACACAGGAGCCATCATCTCTAGATCACAAGAAACCGTTGAGTAGTAAAACTGCCATAACGAATTAACGCATCATTAAAATTCCTTCTTAAAATGACAACATCCAAACATAAACTACAGGTAAAACAACTTTACATCAACTATAAACTAAGGCGTTGTAATGTCAACATTAGTAAATGACACAACTGAATCAGTATTTGAGTAAGTAGTGATGATTAGGAGCCATATAAATAAATGATGGCTTGCAGAGCACAGATGTGGATGTATATTACTCATCAAACTGTGGGACACGCTGACGTCATGTTGCTGACGTCGTGACACTTCGTCGACGAGGCTTGCTGCTCATTACGTTTCCATTTTCTTTTACGATTTTAATGGAATCAGTTTCACTTATATGGCCTAATTCAGTGGCCCTACCGCTAGGGTTTTTGCAGCCCACGACGCCTTCAAATAGTAAGCACAAAATTTTCATATTCTCTCGCTCACTACATGCAAACTATAAGTCCTTCAGAAAAATCAACAGGAACTTTTTGTAGGAAGTTTAATATAGTTAAATTTTGTATTGGGTTGTGTTTGGAGGACACTTTTGCACGTTTTTCTTGAATAATTCGAAAATTATAGCCTCTAGTGCAAATGCATTCCGGTACAAAACTTAACTGCATTAAATTTCCCAGAATAAGTTCCTGTTCATTTTATGTGTGAGAATTATAGTTTGCACATAGTGAACGAAAGCATGTGAAAATCCCACATTTAGTGTTTCATGTCGTTGCAGGTTGCATAAAACCCAGCGGTAGGAGCCGTTGAGTCGCCTTGTACATGACCTTGGTGGTAAATCGGACGAACCTACAGATACCAGATGTCGGATTCGTCCCATGATGTAATGGTGTTGTGGCATATGACGTCATACGTTTGTGAACAGAATGAGAACAATACACTGTCGATGATATTCTGCGTCTTTATTACTTTTGGCAAACACGTTGCGATAATAGATGTTGTAGGCGACAGTTTGGTTGTGAGTTGGCGACGCCAACGAATGTCAATACTTGGTTACATTACGTTCTGTACCGTTGCCCGATGACTAAGTTTTGTTGTGAAGCGGTATCGAAATGTTCAGTTACGAGAGAACGATGCTCGGCTTCCATGCCGCTATCTTTGTGATATTGGATATACGAATCGCACTGTGCTGTACCTCACATCTGTTGAGTTCGTATTTGGTTCGTCCATACTTTGCTGGTTTCAACAGTTTTAACAAACGTAAGAGTGTAATTAAGTTTCCTCATTACGTTAGGACATTGTTCATGTTTCAACACTTTTCTTCACTGCCTTTGAAGACGGCCGCAGCTGCCTTGTACAGGTGCGAGCGCAGGCCTTCTCCCGAGCAATAACAGGGGGAGCTCTCGCCCTGGCCCCTAATTACACGGGCCCGGAGTCCGCAGGCGCGCGCGCCCACCATCCAACATAGCCGCCCACACACACGCACAAACACACACGACCACGCCCACACCCACACATACGCGCACACGCACCCTGGCGGCGCTCCAATGACATTCGTTCTCGATGTTAGTGGCGCTGCGACGCGCTGTGTACAGTGGTCGGCATCGGCGCCCCCAACAGCCTACTGCAATTTCACCGGAATGAAAAAAAAAAAAATAGTCCTGCAGTTAGAGGGGCTGTCGAGACCGTTTAGCTTGCGCATTTCGTAATAGCAGTTTTCTTTAATTACAAAAGTTCCCCTAGTTCCGTCCGCTCCTCCCTCTCCATTTCTTGCAGTTCCTCACTATATTGCCCGGTCGGAGAGCAGTTCAGTAATGAGTCACAAACTACTTTTAAATGTACAGCAGGAAAGTCTCGGCAGTGTTGTCAAGCTTACCGTGCTTTCGCTTTTTACATATTTCCCATACAGCCGGCTTCTCAGTTTCTACATCTACAATTAGATTTACATGATTCTCTGTAATTCACAGTAATGTCACTGGAGCAGCCACCTTCGAGTTATTTCTCTACCGTTCCACTCTCGAAAGGAGAGCGGAAAAAATGAGCACTTAAATCTTTCGTGCGAGCTTTGATTTCTCTTATTTTATTTTGATGATTAATTTTTTCCTATGTAGGTGGGCAACAACAAAATATTTTTGCAATCGAAGGAGAAAGTTGGTGGTTGAAATTTCATGATAAGGTTCTCCCGGAGCGAAAAACGGCTTTCTTTTAATGATTGTCATACACAATCCGTGTATCAAACACGAATTAGCCAGAACATTACGACCACCTACGTACTATCGATAAAAACCCGTCCAGGCGATAGCAGCGTCACCTGGCGAGGAATGACTGCTAGCTAGACATGAAGTATCAGCGAGAATGCTGTGCGCATTTAGAAGGGGGAAGGCGTGCGATGTATCCGGTTTGACCGAGGGCAGATTGTGATAGCCTGGAGGCTTGGCAAGAGCATTTCGGAAACTGTACGACTTGTTGGGTGTTCGAGGAATGCTGTGATGAGTGTCTTCAACACGTGGCGAAACCAAGGAGAAACCACTTGCAGACGCCTTTGGGTTGGGCGAACGCCCCTCATAACAAATACCAAACGTCGTAAGCAGGGCAGACTAGTAAAACAGGAGAGGCGGCGAACTGCGGAGGAACTAGCATCAGACTTTAATGCTGGGCAGAGTACAAGCGTGCCTCTACAGTCAGTGCGCCTAACACTCGGACTCCACGACATCGGCAACTACGACTGAAATGAGCACCTGACCATTAACGCTGGACATTTTACCCAGTGAGAGGCCCTTGCGTCGGCTAATGAATCCCGATATCTTCTTCATCATGACGGTGGGATGGCGCGAATTCATTGTCTTCCAGAGGAACAGCTCTTTGACAGCTGTAGTTAGCAACGGAGACAAGCTCCATAATTCTCTGGGGGAAAAATTCACATGGACACCCATGGATCCAGTGCAAACCGTACAAGTCAACATGACGGCCTAGGAGTATCGTACACTGGTTGCAGACCACACACACACCTTCATGACGAGCACATTTTCCGACGGAAGAAGCCTTTTTCAGCAAGATAATGCGCTATGTCATAAGGCCAGGAGTGTGACAGAGTGGCCCGAGGAACATAGAGGCGAGTTTCAGTTGATGTGCCGGTACCCCTAACTCACCAGATGTGAACCTGATCGAACATATGTGGAATGTGATTGAACGCGGCGTCAGGGCTCGTCGCTCCCTGCCCGGAATGTATGGGAATCAGCTGACTTGTGTGTTCTGACGTAGTGCCAGCTACACATCAAGGCCTAATTGCTTCCGTGCCGTGACACGGTGCCTCTGTTATCCGTGCCAAAGATTGACGTACAGGCTATTAGGCAGGTGTTTATAATTTTTCTGGCTGATCAGTGTATCCCCTATTTGTTGACAATAAGAAAACGAGCTGCCTTTCTTTGGACTTTAAAGAATTATTTCCAATTTCTGGTCTCTTACGTGAAAATGAAGAAAACAATTACCTTTCGGAGATATCTGTACCGAATCACTCATTCTCGAGTTACATACAGCCTCCTGCTTTGCATAAACCATGTGTTTGAAAAGTGTCATATTTCCGCCTTGAGTTGCTGGCGAAATATTTTGTTTAGACAACCAGTTTCAGTCGTCTGACCATCACCAAGTTCATAAAAGTATTCACAGCATCATGATAGGTCGTGTGACTAGGGCCTCCTGTCAGGTAGACCGTTCGCCGCATGCAAATCTTTCGATTTCACGCCACTTCGGCGACTTTCACGTCGATGGGGATCAAATGATGATTAAGACAACACAACACCCTGTCCTCTAGAGGAGAAAATCTCCGACCCAGCCGGGACTCGAACCCGGGACTTTAGGATTGACATTCTGTCGCTCTGACCACTTTTTTTTAAATCTCATTTTATTCGGTTTCGCGTTCTAGGCGCTTCAGTCTGGAACCGCGTTACCGCTACGGTCGCAGGTTCGAATCCTGCTTCGGGCATGGATGTGTGTGATGTCCTTAGGTTAGTTAGGTTTAAGTAGTTCTAAGTTGTAGGGGACTGATGACCACAGATGTTAAGTCCCATAGTGCTCAGAGCCATTTGAACCATTTTTTTTTCCTTTTGTACGATGATACAGCTCGGAATAAAGTATAGAAGAACACACAGTCCAGAGTTACACCGCTTACAAAAATAACGGGATTCGCTAATCATTGTTTCATTCCCTGTCAGTTCACAGCCACAAAAAATGAAAGATCTTGATGTTTACACGGATTGGACAAAATTATGAAACAACCGTGACAAGTCCCTGGGTTAACATAAATACGATTTCATTTCTAGCGAAAATTGCAAGTTACGCTGTTGTAAGTGATCACAAACAGCACCTGTGCAATATGCTAATGCGTTGCAAGTGTCAGTCATAGAAACTGTTCTGTGTACCTGGGAGCTAAGTGAATTCGAGTGTGGGCAAATTTTGGTGCTCCTATAGTAGGCTTCTCCTAACAAGCTGCCTGAATTGTATGGTGTTTCAGGAAGCATCGTATCGAAGCTTTACACTGCCCGTATCGAAGATTTTACTGCACACAGGGAAAGCGGAGAAACATCATTCGCTAAGTCACAACGCGGACAAAATTGTGTATTGAATGATCGTGACTGGCGGTCATTGAAGAAGACTGTAACGAAAATTAACTGAATGAAAGCTGCAAATGTCACTACAGAACTGAATGTCGCACTCGAGAACCCTGGCAGCAGCAAGACAACAGGAAGGAAGTTCTATAAGTAGGGAATTGGCGGGCGAGTTGGAATTTCAGCACTACTCATTATCGATACTAATGCTCATAATAGGACTATCCGATGCTGCAACGTTAACGCTTGGATTACCGACTAGTGAAAGAAAGGCGTTTTATCGGATAAGTCATGTTTTATACTGTTTTCATCTTCTATCCGAGTTTAGATCCCAAGTGTGGAACATGGCAGGGATTTGGCTATGATTTTAGCAGCCATTTGGTAGTATTTCATGGTCCTCATTGCTACTCTGTAAGGTGGCATTCCTACCAATGTTAGCCGCGCGAGGTAGCCGCGCGGTTTTGGGTGTATTGCCACGGTTCATGCGGCTCTTCCCGTCGAAGGTTCGAGTCCTCCCTCGGGTCTGGGTGTGTGTGCTGCTCTTAGCGTAAGTTAATTTAAGTTAAATTTAAGTAGTGTGTAAGCCTACTGACCGACGACCTCAGTAGTTTGGTCCCATAGGAACTTACCACCACCTGCCACTGTTCACGCGACCATTTCCGCTGATAAGGTCTACTCCAAGGCATATCGTTTGTTTCTCATTGGGTATGCTCTGCTGCAAGACGACCGGGTCCTGTTCAGACTGCTCGCATCGTTCATTACTGGTTTTATGATGACTTTTCGCGTCTCCCCTGATCAGCGTGGTCGCCAGTTCTCAGTATTAATGAGACTTCGTGGTTCGGAGAGAAGGGCGAGTGATCGCTGTCCACCTCCATCATCTTTATCTGTACTTAATATTTTAGAGGAAGAATGGTATAACACCTCTTGAAAACTAAGCAGGGCTTGTATCTACCCATCCTGAGATGGATGGAAGCTCTTTTGAGTGCCAATGCTTTTCCTACATCATTATAGCAGCTAGTGTTTGTGATGCGGTATTTCTATCCATCCCCTTTACTACTTTGTTAACATTATCCATGTGTTGCCTCGCTTGGTGCAACGACAAGCTCTCCATTGAAGAGTCGAAAGCAAGAATCCGAGAAAGCCAAGGCCTCATCGTACTCTCACTCAACACAATCCAATCCGAAACTACTCACGATTTTTTCCCCTACATATCGAACTTCTTACCATCTTAGGTGTCACAAAAATTACTCCTTTAATTTAATGCTACAGAGGCTACTAACTACTCTTCTACTCGCTCTCTGTCAACTGTTCCTCTTTACCTTTGCTTTCGTACTTCCACCTTTGGCATGTCTCTAGATCAAGCCGTCACGGAAATGAGGCCAGGACTCGCTCTTCGAGGGCCGTTCCCAAGTTACGCCACTGACAACTAGTGGAAGGTCATGTAATATTGCTAGAGAATATCGTTTATTCGCATTTTGGACATTTCTAAGTTCGCAATATTATTCTTATACGTAGATTTACGTTATAACGTCAATTTGTTCAGGTATAATACCATGGATTGACTAACAATTGCGAACTGGTCAGTTTAGTACTAAATATTGTAGAATATGGTACAAGTGTCGAGTGTGTTTCATTCATAATCTGTATAATATTGTATCAGGAACCAACGGAAGAGTCAGTTAATGTAACGTCTAAAGTAACGATCGCACTCTCAGTGCATGTAGTTCACCATAATCCATTGACAGAAATAAAAGCTGGGTTAACGGGTTTTGCTTTTTACTTGCACACGTCGCCTATGGTACACAGGGTGATTTTTTCCACCGTGTACAAACTCTAGGGATTAATCAGCAGGAGGATACGGAGCATGAAAGGTCTAATGACTTATGTCCGAAACCGTATGGTTTCCGTGCAAGAGACCATTTATTCAATCGTACGTTGTTACAGTGACTGCGGTCTAATACACGCTGTACCAGGCAGCCACAGTTACAGTACGCATGGTTTCCTCCTAGAGGATGGTATTGTTTGTCACATGTCTTCCCTAGTGCCCTCGCCTGCCATAGTAATTGCTAATGTAGTGTCCGATCCACTTCTCTTGCTGACTCACATCGTAGTTGATGCGTTACAGCATTGTACAAAATGGTGTGTATTCGAATCGAGAGCTTTCCGACACGGTGTTTACTTGCGCAAAGGCAAATGGCAACGGGCGGCGGGCAGCACGGTTCTGTCAGGAGACTTATCCTCGCCGACAAGAAACAAAGCATTCAGTGTTTGCAACAGTGTTTCGCCGTTTGTCTGAGACAGGGTCGTTTCAGAAAGCAGAAAATCATGAAGGACGTACCCGAAATGTTCGGACACCAGACTTGGAGGAATATGTGATTAACACTGTGGAAGGCGACCACCGATTCAGTACCATGCAGTTGGCCCGCCAGTACAGGGTAAGGTAGACGACCCTGTGGAATACTCCCCATGACAATTGTTACTATCTTTATCACTTACAGCTTGTGCAGGGTTTATTAGCGACAGATTTTCCACATCGGGAGCAGTTTTGTCACTGGTTTCTTCACCAGGCAACCACAATTCCGAAGTTTGTGTCATCCATCCTATTCACAGATGAGGCCAATTTTATGCGGAGTGATATCTTCAATTTTCATAACAATCATCTATGGGATGGTATGGAGAGCCCCCATGGTATGGCGACAGCGAATCATCAGAATCGGTGCAACTGGAATGTATGGACCGGGATAATTGGTGACCGTATTTTGAGACCAGTGTTCCTTCCACGTTGCCCAGCGGGTCGGAATATCGGCGTTTCTTGCGGGGGACTTTGCCGACCCTTCTGGAAGAAGTGCCACTGATGATTCGAAGGGTTATGTGGCTCCTACATAAAGTTGCTCCAGCCCACTTCACCGTTAGCGTCCGGACGCATCTCAGTCGTGTCTTCGCTAGTCGATGGATCGGACGAGGGGGTCCAGTTTCATGGCCTGCTCGTTCACCGGATCTCAATCCGTGCGGTTTCAGGCTATGGTGAGACATGAGTTTCTCCTGGCATATACCATTTTCAAACAACTTACGGGTATTCAGCCAAATAATATTTACAGCGACCGACGTAACCTCTTATCGATCAGTCCCTAGAGTTTGTCCACGATGGAAAAATCACCCTGTACATCTTACTAGCTTAGCGGCCGCCGCTTCCTCGCGTAGACTATATGGCAAGCAGAGATTTTTTGTGTTTATTTAATCGAAATTATATGTTGTTCACAAATTGCAACGCCTTCTAAGTTTTCAACACTAATTAATTCCGTATAAGCAAAGGGTTTTCCAAATGCACTTCTATCCAAAAAGCGATTCTAGTAGCAGGAGTGCAAAGTTTTTCTTACTAATAACTTTTGCGTTCTTGTCAAGATGTTCCCATATTAACTATCATCATCTAACAAACATTTGGCCGGCCGCGGTGGTCTCGCGGTTCTAGGCGCGCAGTCCGGAACCGTGCGACTGCTACGGCCGCAGGTTCGAATCCTGCGTCGGGCATGGATGTGTGTGATGTCCTTAGGTTAGTTAGGTTTAAGTAGTTCTAAGTTCTAGGGGACTAATGACCACAGCAGTTGAGTACCATAGTGCTCAGAGCCATTTAACAAACATTTCCTTATATCTAACCAAGAAGTTAAATACCAATTTTAATAAATGTAGCTTTAAATTTTTTTAACGAAACGAAGTTTTCACCCACTATTGCGCTCCCTTAGGGAATAAATTTCCAGAAACACGTATTTTCTTTTTTTTTCTAATATAATAAAGTCAAATACCAGTTGTCGTAGACGTAGTCTTAAAAATCCTTTAGTTGTTATGTAATTATTTACTTTGAAAAACATTTCACCCATTATTTTACCTCCTTAGTGGTTTAAGTTCCGAAAATACTGAAACACGCATTGTCTGTTTTCTGTTTGAGAAACCAAATACCAATTTTTGTAGTTCTAGCTTCAAAATTCCCTTAAAAGTGCCATTTTTCAAACAACTGTTCATCCCGGCCGGCCGAAGTGGCCGTGCGGTTCTAGGCGCTGCAATCTGGAACCGCGAGACTGCTACGGTCGCAGGTTCGAATCCTGCCTCGGGCATGGATGTATGTGACGTCCTTAGGTTAGTTAGGTTTAACTAGTTCTAAGTTATAGGGGACTAATGACCTCAGAAGTTGAGTCCCATAGTGCTCAGAGCCATTTGAACCATTTTTTGAACAGTTCATCCTTTATTTCACCTCATTAGGGTTGAAATTTGGAAAAATCGCCTCGTAAGTGACGCCTACAGTATAAGATCCACACTTTCTCCATATTTCAAGTTTCTATCTTTAGCGGTTTGGGAGATGATGAATCAGTCAATCATTCAGGACACTGCCTTTTATAAATAGAAATAAATGCTCCATCAGTACTCAGCACATTCTGCTCTTCGGAGACTGCGTTTCAAGGGAAACTTGACGGGTGTTAACTGATGAACTTATACCCGCATGATCGAGCGCAATCTCCTCAAAATCTGCTATGAGGATAATTATTCATATATAATCTTGGCCAGTTGTCCGTATCTTTAGCGATCAAGTTCCACACTGGAAACATTCTTCCAATTTCGACTACGCCTATAGCGACATCGTTCTCTGCAGATCTGTTCACTTATCTGTGTACCACATTCTGTTAACCATACGAACAAACTGCATCCTCATGTGTCACTTCTCAAGCGATTGTATCGTGATGCAATTTTTCAACGCGACAACACTAGTCCATACATAACAAGTGTCTCTACGTAGTGTCTGCATTATGTTAAGGTACTTCGTTGGCCATCAAGATCCCCAGAACTGTCCCTGATGAAACATATTTGGCTCCACATCGAACGTCAACTCCCGTCACAGTGTCACTATGCGTGACATCAAGGATTTCTTATATCAGCTGTGTGCGACGCTGCCTCAGGAGTGTATTTAACGGCTATCCGACTCCCTTCGCCGCCAAATCAGAGCATGCATCTAGCACAATAAGGCTGCAAGTCATACTGATAAATGGGTTCGTACTGCCAAGTTCTTTTAAAATTTGACATAATATTACACTCACTGAAGTAACATCACATATCATCTTAACCCATGAAGTTTCATTTCGTTTACTCCTCCTCTTCTGGGAGCGTTGCTTTCTTTCCAGACAGTGTAGTTTCTCATCGAAACACCACCAACGTCGGTCCGGCCTCCGGTAGCTGAGAGGTCAGCGCGACAGAATGTCAATCCTAAGGGCCCGGGTTCGATTCCCGCCTACGTCGGAGATTTTCTACGCCCAGGGACTGGGTGTTGTGTTGTCCTAATCATCATCATTTCATCCCCATTGAGCCGCCTAAGTGGCGTCAAATCGTAAGACTTGCACCCGGCGAACGATCTACCCGACGAGAGGCCCTAGTCACACGACATTTACATTTACTACCAACGTCGTTCTGAGTGGCAGCTGTTTGTTATGAAACATAAGTAATTTACAACACATGCCTCCCATCGTTTTCTATGACAAAATAAGCAGGATCTTCTACCGTCTGTATAATTTTGATCCCAAAAGTTTGGGACGCTCGGCATCGGGTAAAGTTCTTTGCTACGCGCCGGAAAGTTTATCATATGTTGGATACGTATGACACATTCATTTAAGTTGCTGCACCATATCTTGAGTTGTCAGCTACAGCTTGTAATACAGCGATTTGCCACACTGTTGGTGCAGTTCAAGCAAAGTCAGCATTTGGTTTGGTCGTCTATTTAGAGGTATTCCTTGATCTTCATTCATGGACTCACTAGTAGTTTCCAAATGCTTTCAGATGATAGATATTGGGGGTGAACATCGATTCCCTAATGATGGAGCCATTTGGGTTTCTATAAACGGAGGCGGTAAAATCACTAAGTAGAAGCAGCAATTTTTATCCCCCCCCCTCCCCAATTCACTATCATCAGAATTTACTCGAGGGAAATACAGTCTTGAGTAGCACATACAGGCAGATATGGCTTCTATCACGCACTGTGTCGTGAAGGAGCTGAAATGAAACCTGTGTATCCTACACTTAATCTCTATCGTTGATTGGTATAGTACGGAAGGCAGTGATGCGCAAATACAATGAAATAAAAACTGTTTACTTATATCAGTAAAATCTGTTGTCAAGTATTTACCAGTTGCTGGTGAGAAGAGGCAGAACGTCTCCACCAGAATTATACTGAGAACAGCTTACCTGTAACAGAGGAAATACATCATTCTAATTTAGACAATCGGAAAAATTCATCGACGTTAGTTCTAATGTAGGCAGAAAGGACTGAATTAAAACTTTGTGGAGATTCTGGGCGTTGGTCATAGAGTAACAACACAAGAATATATAAACAACCTTTGTTTTAAGGTGTAGTTGCATGAGTAAGAGCAAGAAAGTAATGATTCACTAATATTAACACTAATCATGTATACATATGCTATAAACAGACTCATTCGGCATCATTTATATACATGAACGTTCAAATGATCAATGGAACATGTAATTAACTAGCTAGTCGAAGGGAGAAGAAAATAATTTCCAAAGTTTTTCAGCCTACACGATTTCTCTTTTCATCTTCCCGGGAGTAACTAGTTCCTGTCACTCCTTTTTACTTTCGTCTTTCTTCGGTTTGCTCTCAGTCCATAGTCTGCGCTCATTCATTCCCGGTTCCACAACTATAACTCACTTTACTACACCAATGTCATCACATTATGTGAAATTTCTCTCTTAGTACCAAAAGCAGAGGAACTTTGTACTATTGATGAGTCGTTAATCGACGTTCCATTCTTATAACAACCTTTATTGTTTTTAGAAAATGTAGTCAGCGAAGGATGGACAACATACCTATGTCAAAAAACAGCGTGCAGCGTAGGACAGAAGAAATGGCTCTGATGTGAATTAACAGCTATTTAAAAGACTGAAAATGTCTCCATTTTTCTGTCATGCAGTTAGACGATTCTACTGATATAGTTCAACAGTATCACTTAACAATATGCTGCCAATTCGTAAGCTAGAATAAAAAATAGAAGATATATTGCTTCTTAAAAACGTGGTAGCAACATCAAAATTTTCTACGTATTTTCTGCCGTTAACGGATTTTTGGTTGAAAATATTTTGTCTTGCGACAAAGTTACGGAAATTTGTAATGACGGAGCACCAGACATCTTACGTTCACGTTCTGGCTTCCTAAGTATTGCCAAAGAATAAAATTCTTATCTTATTGGCTATCATTTTATGATCCTCAGACAAGCACTAGCTTCTAAAGCTTTAAGTGAGAAACTGAACACTGAATTTAACGTGGTTATCATTATAGTTAATAAAATTAAGTCAAGAGCTCTGAACATTCGTTTTCTCCTGCCTTATATTATGATCTCAGTGCTGAACACCAATCTTTCATAGACAAGACCGGTAATTATCGAAGGATAATATACTCAGAAAGCTGTATGAATTGAAATCAGAGGCAGAACTTGGTTTTTGTGCCGATGGGAAGCTGAGCATCATTCATTCAGCGATGACAGCTTTATACTTACCCTAGCATACGTTCCAAACATCTTTGAAACCCAGTATAATCTGAATTTGAAACTACAGAGTAGAAACACTAAAATAATGTATGGCAACGACGCCATTAGGGCTTCTTGAAAGAGATAAAACTATGCAAGCGTCGCCTGCCGGCTCCCATTAACAAATTTTCGTCCTTCCCTAGGTTCAATAAACTTCTGTATGGGCAACACAGCATTGTCAATAAGCGGAGAGTTATCATCGATGAACACAAAGGCTTCAAGAAGAATTCAGACTACATGTTCCTCGTCTGTCTTTAGAAGACTGTCTGTGCAAATTAGCAAGATCGCCCTTCACAGCTGTTGTGCATGCAGTTCCTGGACAAATGGGGGTTCGAAGAACTTTGAAACAATTCCTATTTACTCCTTAAAAGTCTCCTAGAGTTCTCATCTACGAATCTACACTGCTGGCCACCGTAAATGCAACACCAAGAAAGACAAGAGGTAGCACAACAAAATTTATTTTGTAGATAAAATGTTGACCAAGTATCAAATGATTACGTTTACAGACGTCTGTGACATGTGGTTCCTTCCAGAATCAGTAGCCAAAGTAGCCGCCATTGTTGGAGATCACCGCTGCCACACGTCTCGGCATTGAGTCAAAGAGACGTTGGATGTGTTCCTGGGGTACAGCAGCCCAAGCAGCTTCCACACGTAGCCAAAGATCATCTGGTGTGGCAGCTGGGGATGTAATCTGGGTCACTCGTTGAGCAACCATGGACCACATGTTTTCTATCGGCGAAAGATGCGGAGAGCGAGCCGGCCAGGGAAGCAATTCAATCTGGTTATTGACGAAGAACCTTTGGACAATGCGTGCCACGTGTGGTCGCGCATTATCCTGTTGAAATATGGGTGTGGCCGAGCCCTGAAGGTAAGGAAGGACAATGGCTCCTGCACCTCGGATATGTAGCGCCGGCTATTTAAAGTACCGGCAATGCGTACTAGAGGCGTGCGAGAGTAATATCCAATACCGCCCCATACCATAATACCCGGTGCATGACCAGTGTGGCGGTGCATAAAGCAGCTGTCCAGCATCCTCTCTCCACGGTGTCTCCACACTCGAATCCGACCATCGTGGTGCTGCAGACAGAAGCGTGCCTCGTCAGTAGAGACAACGTCATTCCATTCTGCAGTCCACATCCGTCTGTCATCACACCATTGGCGACGGAGACGTCTGTGGTTCTGCGTCAACGGTAGACGATGCAATGGGCGTCTTGCGGACAGACCACTCTGCTGTAAACGGCGTCGAATGGTACGCGCAGACAATGGATGATGCGTTACAGACGCAATGTGCTGTGCTATGGTTCGGGATGTCACTGAGCGATCCGTCACTGCCATGCGCACAATTTGCCTATCAGCACGTGCAGTGGTGGACCGAGGTGAATGCGATCGACCACGTCGGTCCGTCGTACCCTCCTGCATCCAACGGTCACATATCCGCATTACAGTTGTTTGGTTTCGTCCAACACGACTAGCGATTTCTCTGTATGATAATCCACAATCTCGGTAAGCCACTATCCTTCCTCTGTCGAACGCGGATACTTGATCAAAAGATGTTCGCTGTTGTCTACGAGGCATAACTGATCGTCTTGTGAAACAACCACAAGGTAAACACACGTGCCGAACGTACACTCGTCGAAATCGCCAAGCCTTAAATGGCGCTATGAGGTGGCGCCACAGGCGCGCGTGATGTGCGTGTGCGCTGAAATTCTAATCAGTTGCATATCTCATCGCTGCAAACTCATGGTGTAAATTTGACTTGATTCGGATGCTTCCTTCAGGGTGTTGCATTTACGGTGGCCAGCAGTGTATGTCAGACCAGATTGTCAACACTTGTCACCATGAAAAAAAAAGAAAAAAAGAAAAAAAAACACCGCAGTCGCCGGAACGTGGAGAGTACATATCGTTACACTAATTTGAAACATTTATGGGGCAGTTAAAGAAACACAATTTCAATCGTCTTATCGATGATCGGAATTTTTTTTTTGCGACCTTAAAGGCATTAAAAATGTTAGATATGAAAAAAGTCGTTCAAATAAAATAAATATCTTAAGGTGTTTAAGTAAGTGTCTCGAGTGCAAGTCTTTATAAACATTGTAGTTTTGTATTACTTAACATTTGATAACCCTCTTTCATTAATAAGAGGGCAAATCAGAAAGTGTTTGCCCCTATTTGCTTAGCCAGATTACGGCTGTAAATGCGAAACATATCCTTTCCCTGAGTTGAACCTTTCTCGGTTCGTGCCAGCCTTATCTGCCGTTAGCTCCGTCATTTGTCAGTTGTTAAAGATGACGGTTGTGCTTCACACGTCCCCGGCGTTAGAGCAACGAAGTGTAATTCCTTTTTTGTGGATCAGGGCACGAAAGCGCAACGACATCTGTAGACAAATGTAGCCATCATATGGGAAAAACTGCGTCGTTTTGAGAACTGGGAGGTGGCGGTGTTATCAGTTTGGCAAAGGCCGTGCCGGCCGCTGAGGCCGAGCGGTTCTAGGCGCTTCAGTCCGTAACCGCGTTGCTGCTGCGGTCACGGGTTCGAATCGTGCCTCGGGCATGGATGTGTGTTCTGTCCTTAGGTTACTTAGGTTTCAGTAGTTCTAAGTCTAGGGGACTGATGACCTCAGATGTTAAGTCCCATGATGCCTAAAGCAAACGCCGTAAAGTCTTGCATGACAACGAGTCTTCGGGGAGGCCGCGTTCATTGCTGACTGATGACATTTCCCGCGAGGATTCAATGTTGGAAACAGATTGGCGTGCCCACATCACGGCTATTTCCCGGGAGCCCGGCATATCGTATGGGAGTGCTTACGACATCATTCATGGGTTCTTGGGGTACGGAAAGGTTTCTTGTCGGTGGAAGCCTAAGCAGTTGGATGGCATGATGAAAGGCAAGCGAATGATGTCTTCACTGAGTCATCTAGAACGGTACTCCAAGGAGAGTGAAGGTTTCCTGGACCGCATTGTTACTGGCGATGAAACGTGGATAATGCATTTCACTCCAGAATCCAAGCAGCAGAGCTTTGTGTGGAAACATCTCGGTTCGCCTGTGACAAAAAGGTTCCGTTCAGCGCCATCTGTTGGGAAAGTGATGTTAACGGCCTTCTGCGATAGCCCTGAAGAGCTCCTGCTGGAGGTTGTGCAACCATGACTGACGACAGTTATTGTTCCAAAATATTACGTTTGAGGGCTGCCATCAGGCGAGGGCGCCGAGGGATTCTCTATGTAGACAGTTAAATTCTGCTCCACGACAATGCGAGATCGTATTTGACAATCAGAACTGCCGAAAAGCTCCATCCATTTTACTAATGGACCACCCGCCATACAGTTCTGACCTCACCTCTAATGATTTCCGCGTTTTAAGACTGCTGAAGAAGTTCGTGACAGGACAGCTGTTCACAAGTAACGATGAAGCCAAGATAGTAGTCCGACAGTGGTTCCATAGTCAGCCACACGAATTCTACAGCAGGGGCATCTCAAATATAGTGCTGCGATGGGACAAATAAGTTAACCGGTGTTGGGATTACGTGGAAAAATAGTGTAAGTTACGCAGAATGGGGTGTATGGAAATTACTTTGGTTATTAAAAATAGGGACAAAGAAGCTCTGATTTGCCCTCGTATATGGATTGCAGATTATTGTTAAACGAAGTTTTTCGAAAGAAGCAAAAAGAAAACAAATAAATAAACATGGGAGGCATATGATCTCCTGGGATTCTGAAGCGGCATACTAGGAAGAAAAGTTTGGGAACCACTGCTCTATACTCTGCTAATCATAAGAATAAACCAGATGTAAACAAACACAAACGCGATAATTGATCAGGAGCAGTAGGACACGTACACTGATGTTGTTACACTTCTGGAAGCAGGTTCTACATAGATATTAAATATATTGTCACTAAGCTACGTTTTATGAAACTTTAATATATTCTAATGTGTTAACAGCCATCATCTTAATCCCTCTTTAGCTATGCAGTTTTCATTTCAAAAATCCTGTAATATCCCAGAATCTGTACTGTCATGCAACGATTGTCGCACTGTTAGTACGTAGTATGAAAATGCCTTAGGCTGTTTCCTGTTTCACAGTGGAACATGCGTGTGGAACACGGTTAAAAAGTGCCGCGAAATAGGTTGTTCTTCATAAATTCACAGGAGAAAATAGGCTTCGATCTTTTCCAAAGATTGTATCTGATACAACCTTTTTTTTTTTTCCGCCGGCCGCGGTGGTCTAGCGGTTCTAGGCGCTCAGTCCGGAAAACCGCGCGATTGCTACGGTCGCAGATTCGAATCCTGCCTCGGGCATGGATGTGTGTGATGTCCTTAGGTTAGTTAGGTGTAAGTAGTTCTAAGTTCTAGGGGACTGATGACCACAAATGTTAAGTCCCATAGCGCTCAGAGCCATTTGAACCATCTTTTTTTTTCGTTCAATTTGAAATACCTCCATCTCGTACTTGTAAAATTAATCATTATTTCTTATGAGTAATGCACGTATTTTTTTTCTAATTGCTTACTTCACTCGGAATTCCTGTTTTCATTTCTAATACAGTTTCTTAATTATCGATATTTTAGAAAAGATTGTTAGTAAAGGTCACTTAAAATAAAAAATGGCTCTAAGCACTATGCGACTTAAAATCTGAGGTCATCAGTCCCCTACACTTAGAACTACTTAAACCTAACTAACCTAAGGGCATCACATACATACATGCCCGAGGCAGGATTCGAACCTGCGACCGTAGCAGCCACGTGATTCCAGACTGAAGCGCTTAGAACCGCTCGGCCACAGCTAAAATAATAAAATATAACAATTTAATTTTTTAGGGCAAAATGGAAAAAGACACATCTTTATATGGACTAAGTCCATTGTTTGTACCACGGATGTCGTGTAACGTGAACCACAGTGATAAGTGTCGTAGAAGCATGAAAAACAATGATTTTCACAGCGTCGATCACACCATACAAATGTTGCATTTTTACGGTTCCCACTGTACCATTACAGTACGAACCCAACAGAACAGATCTTGTGCCAAGTTAAGGCACTTGTCGCGAGAAATAACAAGACTGTTAATCTGCCAGACTTACTCGAACTAACGAATGCAGCTTTTTCACATGTCGCTGCTAACCGCTGGCGGGATATGGTACGGCAAGTCATAAAAGAAGAGGAGAAAATGCGGCGCCTGTGTGGCTCGGTGGATTCTGTTGTTGATCGACTCGATATCAACGTAGCAGAACTGAAATATATTTCTCGGAGTTCGGATACGGAAGGAGCTAAGAGATTACCAGACGTCTGACTGTAATTACTCCCTTCTATGGCTTTAGTGTTCAAAAGTACGGTGAAATTCCCGTAGTATGCTTTTACATCACACGTAGATCACTCACAAATATTACGCTGTAAGTTACGAATTTTCATCACTCTTTTTTACAAGTAGACTACTATGTTAGGTGAGATCGAAGGCATTTTATACTTTTTGTCTGGGCAACTAAGAAGCGTGTGGTAGTGCTGGAGATTTGCCGAATATTATTTCATTCTCTTTAAAAATTAAATGACATTGGAAGCTATACTGTTTCTTTACTCGTCTTTTTTTTTTACGTCTGTACTACAGCTGCTGACATTACTGCATGTTAGTTGGACCAGCTGGTTGACCAGTGCTGTCCAAGTTTAATGCGCCGCTAAAGCTGTTGTCTCGCATTATTGCTCAATCTACGTGCGTGTAACACCGCATAAAAAGTACCCTTATGATAGTACTTGTCTGTAATGGACACAGCTTGGCTTCCGCTCCACGTGAATCGAAAGCCAACAAGATTAAAGCAAACTCGGAAGAATACATGGCGTAAAGTTTACATCAGGTTTATTCTTATTATTAATTGTTAACCTGTTTTGCATATGTTACGACTGTATAGACTTGCTATAGTAAGGAACTGATAAGTTGGTCTCCGGCCCACAAGTACTGATCGTTAATAATCGCACAATTGGTTGGTTGGTTTGGGGGATTAAAGGGACCAGACTGCGACGGTCATCGGTCCCTTTAAAAAAAAAAATTAAAACCGCCCAAATAGAATAAAAACGAACAACAGGGAAGACGTCAGACGACACGGGACAAGAAAGACTCCGACAGAGATCAGACAAAACGAAATAAAATCACACAGAGTGTGACGGTGGTAGGCGGACCACAGGAACAAAAAAAGGAAAAGCCAACCACCGAGAACACATTAAAAACTCAGTTGAAAACCGTAGGCGAAGGCCAGAATCAACACAAAACAATAAAATAAAACATAAACACTCATATTAAATGATAAAAAACCCCTGCCCGAATAAAACGTAAAACTAAGTCAGCCATAGCCGAGTCATCTGTTAAAAGGGCAGGGAGCGTGTCAGGCAGTGCGAACGACTGTCTGAGCACAGCTAAAAGCGGACAGTCCAATAAAATGGGGACCGCTGTCAAAACGGAGCCGCAGCGACATAAAGTTTGGTCCTCACGTCGCAATAGTTGGCCGTGCGTCATCCATGTGTGCCCAATGCGCAGCCGGCAGAGGACAACAGACTCCTTGCGAGAGACCCGCAAGGAGGAGCACCACACACCGGTAGCCCCCTTGATGGCCCTAAGTTTGTTGCGTGAAGGCAGGGCGCGCCATTCAGTGTCCCAAAGGTCCAGAATTTTGCGGCGTAGTAATGCTCGCAAATCTGTCTCCGGGAGGCCAATGTCCAGAGATGGTGTACTAGTCGCCTCTTTCGCCAGCCGGTCAACATTCTCATTGCCGGGGATCCCAACATGGCCTGGGGTCGACACGAAGACCGCAGAGCGGCCGCAACGCGCAAGAGTATGCAGGGACTCATGGATAGCCATCACCAGACGGGGACGCGGAAAACACTGGTCGAGAGCTCGTAAACTGCTCAGGGAATCGCTACAGATAACGAATGACTCACCTGAGCAGGAGCGGATATACTCTAGGGCTCGAAAGATGGCAACCAGCTCAGCAGTGTAAACGCTGCAGCCAGCCGGCAAGGAACGTTGTTCGGAATGGTACCCTAGAGTGAGCGCATAACCGACTCGACCAGCAACCATCGAGACGTCAGTGTAAACAATGACAAAGCCCTGATACGTGGCCAGGATGGAATAAAAGCGGCGGCGGAAGGCCTCTGGAGGGACTGAGTCCTTCGAGCCCTGTGCCAAGTCGAGCCGAAGGCAAGGGCGAGGAACACACCACGGGGGTGTACGCAGAGGTGCCCGGAAAGGAGGTGGAACAGGGAAAAACCCAAGCCCGGAGAGAAGCTCCTTGACGAGTACGGCGATCGGACAACCCGAACGGGGCCGACGTTCTGGCAGATGGACGACTGACTGCGGGAACAGGACACGGTAATTTGGATGCCCGGGCGAGCTAAAAACATGGGCAGCATAAGCAGCCAGTAATTCAAAAAAATGGTTCAAATGGCTCTGAGCACTATGGGACTCAACATCTTAGGTCATAAGTCCCCTAGAACTTAGAACTACTTAAACCTAACTAACCTAAGGACATCACACACACCCATGCCCGAGGCAGGATTCGAACCTGCGACCGTAGCAGTCCCGCGGTTCCGGACTGCAGCGCCAGAACCGCTAGACCACCGCGGCCGGCCAGCCAGTAATTGTTGGCGTCGGAACCGTAGTGGAGGGACACCCGCCTCCACTAGGATGCTGTCCACAGGGCTGGTACGGAAGGCACCAGTGGCAAGGCGTATCCCGCTGTGGAGGATTGGGTCCAACACCTGTAACGCAGATGGGGATGCTGAGCCATAAGCCAGGCTCCCATAATCCAGACGGGACTGGATTAACGCCTGGTAGAGCCGTAACAATCGCACAATTAAAAATACTTAATGTAGACTGTTTTCTGTTTCAGACTGCTGCCACTCTCAGCGACCGAAATGTTATGATACTTTAATTTCCTAGTGAAGCGTTTTTTTGTTTTCTGTGTGAGTGGATAATTAATTCATAAATATCAGTAACTGAACTAACGTTTAAATGCATTATGCATTATTAAACAGGATCGTAATTTTTCCTAAATGTTCAGAATGTAATTTTTCTACTACTCGTTGCGTCATACTACATTAGCCTTAACAAATCTAATGTCCGTTACTACAAATACACTCCTGGAAATTGAAATTAGAATACCGTGAATTCATTGTCCCAGGAAGGGAAAACTTTATTGACACATTCCTGGGGTCAGATACATCACATGATCACACTGACAGAACCACAGGCACATAGACACAGGCAACAGAGCATGCACAATGTCGGCACTAGTACAGTGTATATCCACCTTTCGCAGCAATGCAGGCTGCTATTCTCCCATGGAGACGATCGTGGAGATGCTGGATGTAGTCCTGTGGAACGGCTTGCCATGCCATTTCCACCTGGCGCCTCAGTTGGACCAGCGTTCGTGCTGGACGTGCAGACCGCGTGAGACGACGCTTCATCCAGTCCCAAACATGCTCAATGGGGGACAGATCCGGAGATCTTGCTGGGCAGGGTAGTTGACTTACACCTTCTAGAGCACGTTGGGTGGCACGGGATACATGCGGACGTGCATTGTCCTGTTGGAACAGCAAGTTCCCTTGCCGGTCTAGGAATGGTAGAACGATGGGTTCGATGACGGTTTGGATGTACCGTGCACTATTCAGTGTCCCCTCGACGATCACCAGTGGTGTACGGCCAGTGTAGGAGATCGCTCCCCACACCATGATGCCGGGTGTTGGCCCTGTGTGCCTCGGTCGTATGCAGTCCTGATTGTGGCGCTCACCTGCACGGCGCCAAACACGCATACGACCATCATTGGCACCAAGGCAGAAGCGACTCTCATCACTGAAGACGACACGTCTCCATTCGTCCCTCCATTCACGCCTTTCGCGACACCACTGGAGGCGGGCTGCACAATGTTGGGGCGTGAGCGGAAGACGGCCTAACGGTGTGCGGGACCGTAGCCCAGCTTCATGGAGACGGTTGCGAATGGTCCTCGCCGATACCCCAGGAGCAACAGTGTCCCTAATTTGCTGAGAAGTGGCGGTGCGGTCCCCTACGGCACTGCGTAGGATCCTACGGTCTTGGCGTGCATCCGTGCGTCGCTGCGGTCCGGTCCCAGGTCGACGGGCACGTGCACCTTCCGCCGACCACTGGCGACAACATCGATGTACTGTGGAGACCTCACGCCCCACGTGTTGAGCAATTCGGCGGTACGTCCACCCGGCCTCCCGCATGCCCACTATACGCCCTCGCTCAAAGTCCGTCAACTGCACATACGGTTCACGTCCACGCTGTCGCGGCATGCTACCAGTGTTAAAGACTGCGATGGAGCTCCGTATGCCACGGCAAACTGGCTGACACTGACGGCTGCGGTGCACAAATGCTGCGCAGCTAGCGCCATTCGACGGCCAACACCGCGGTTCCTGGTGTGTCCGCTGTGCCGTGCGTGTGATCATTGCTTGTACAGCCCTCTCGCAGTGTCCGGAGCAAGTATGGTGGGTCTGACACACCGGTGTCAATGTGTTCTTTTTTCCATTTCCAGGAGTGTAGTTACTACATTTGAAGTAACGCGCATTCACGAATTCACGAACTCGTGCTACTGTATACCATAGCAGCTGATCGGTATGAATCACGCACATCCGTGAGTTCTCAGTGCGGATAGACAAACGATAAAACATTCCTCCTGTCACATTCTCTAATCCTGTAGTGCCGCGCTACTTGTCACCCTGCCTCTGAGGTAGGCGGCCTAGTTCTCTAAAGTCATTTAAAATTAAGCAGATCTTAAAATATTAATGGCTCTAGTAGCAACAAAACAAGTATTAACATTGGTGTGTACAATGTATGAGTCTGGAGACATACCATCGGACTTTCGCGAAAACATCAACCAAAAAATTCCAAAGATGGCTGACAGGTGCGAGAATGGTCGCAGAATCAGCTTAACTGCCCTTGCATCCAAATTGTTGACAAGAATAATATACAGAATGACGGAAAAGAAAATTGAGGATGTGTTAGATGACAATTAAACAGCTTTAGGAAAGGTAAACGTACCAGAGAGGCAGTTCTGACTCTGCGGCTGATGATGGAAGCAAGTCTAAAGAAAAATCGAAACAACTTCATAGGATTGGTCGACCAGGAAAAGCGTTCGATAGTGTCAATTGGTGCAAGATGCCCAAAATTCTGAAAAAAACAGGTGGAACCAATAGGGGAAGACGGGTAATGTACAATACTTACAAGAGCCAAGAGGCAACAATAAGAATGGAAAACCAAGAACGAAGTGCTCGGGTTAAAAAGGATGTAAGACAAGGATGTAGTCTTTCGCCATTAGTGTCCAATCTGCACATCGAATAAGGAATGACGAAAATAAAGTTTCTAGAGTGGAATTAAAATTCAAGGTGAAAGGATATCAATGATAAGATTCGTTGATTGCATTGCTATCTTCAGTGAAAGTGAAGAAGAATTACAGGTTCTGTTGAATGGAATGAACAGCCTATTGAGTACTGGATATGGACTGAGAGTAAATCTAAGGAAGACGGAAGTCGAAGTTAACGAAGTAGATGAAGTTAAGGAATTCTGATACGTATGCAACAGAATAAACCAAAACGGAGGGACCAAGGAGGATTATGAGTAGCCGACTAACACTGGCAGAAAGGGCATTCAGAGCCAAGAGTTATCTACTAATTTCTAACATAGCCCTTTCAAAGTTGAAGAAATTTGTGAATGTGCATTTGGATCACAGCACTGTATGATACGGAAACATGGGCTATGGAAAAACCGGAACGGAAGAAAATGGAAGCATTTGAAATATGGTGCTACGGAGTAATATTTAAAATAATAGCATTGATAAGGAAAACAATGAGGACGTTCTCCGCCGTGTCGGCGAGGAAAGGAATGTATGGAAAACACTGAAAAGAAGAAAGGACAGGATGGTAGGACTCAAGGTATTACGGAGTAATTTGCATGGTACTAGTTGGAGCTGTAGAGGGTAAAAACTATAGACGAACACACATAATGGATTACATCCAGCAAATAATTGAGGATATAGGTTGCAAGCGATACTCTGAAATGAGGGGGTTCGCACAGGAGAGAAATTCGTGGCGGGCCACATCAAACCAGTGACAAGACTGATAAATCACAAAAAAGTATTTTTGTTTGTTGTGGAGCAGGAGAACTAGTCTCTCAGGAAGCTCTTAACGTTAGCTGGTTTTGGTTCCGGCTGCTACTTGCCATATGCATATTTTTATAAAATATGGTTGGAAACCGCGAGCCGTACGGATAGGTTATTAGGGAACGTGCGGTACCGAGGCTAGAGTTTGATAACCACTGATATACATTATGAAGCAAAGACTAGCAACAGCAGCACAGCCGATTATTACACCCACTGCAAGAGCGACGCCAGACGATAGGCCCTGGTAATTCGATAAGCTACTTCCACAAAGACAATTCTGAAGGGTAATAATGGTGCTTCACTTGCTACCATGCATATATATATATATATAGGTTTAAGCCAGATGATATTAAATTTTAAACATCTGCATTGGGAAACTACATTTTCATACCCTCGGTACATGCCAGCAGCGACCTGATGTCTTAACTCTTGATTCATTTTACAGTGAAACTCTACCGTGGATGCCGTTAACACCATACGGCGAAGCCACAACACTCATGTTCTCTCTCTCTCCTCTGACAGCGAGCATCCCAGAATTATTTTGTTTATATTTATTGTATTTTTTGTACTTGGTTAATATTTCAGTTTCCCCACGTAAGTAAATATCCACTAAGTCACAGAAAATATTTGTGCAAATGTTTCGATGAGATAGATCTGCACATTTTCAGCGCGCATTAAGCCACAGCAGTACGTATGCTAATTCTGGTTACTGATGGGGTTACTTCTGCGGTGGCGCGTACGAATAAGCGGTTTTCGTTTTGTGCTCTCAGAGACAAAAATCCGGAAATGTCGGCGAGGGGGGGAAAATCACAGATAAAAGCTTGAAGCCTACATCAACAACAGAAAAAGCGAGAACAAAGTCCGTATATATGGTACTTCAGACAAAACGAAGGCAAAGGGAGCACCGCACAATGGGCCCCAGGAAACAATGCCACACGTTTTGAATACAGGTGCAGGCACTCAGCCGACAATCAGACAGAAATCGATGAATACGAATTTGTACTCACATTGTTCACAGTGTCTGCTGATACCTGCCGCTGCTATGAAGTGTGTTCGTTTGGCTTTCACCGTGACGGTATTGTAAAGCACGTTATTCATGAGCGCCTTACACAACCTGAAAGTTAAGCAAAGGCTGTTGCAAATCTGCACCGTTAGTAGTTTGTCTGAGTAGGGAAAATATGTCATAATAGACCGTGATGGTATTACCACAAAAAAATTGGATAAATGTAAACTGTTTATTTTTCCTCTGATAACAGATCACAAACAACGTATGACAAAAACGAGAAATATCCGGGCGAGAGTCGCCGGGGAAATATACTGTGTAGAATTTTACTCTGAAGGAGGCAATTACAGTAACAAAACATCAGAATGAAAGAAATCGAGGAAACAGCTACTAGCCTAAACAGCTATGAAGAACGAGAGAAATTAAAATAGCATCATCGTAAATAATACTGGTCCACAGAATTTCACGTTAGTTTTTACAGTAACAAAAATAGCTGTGCTTATTGAACACGAACATCAAGGCTAAAGTATATAAGTATATAAGGCGTTTACGTTTCACAGTCACTCATACGGGACATTATGAAAGGTACATCCGAAGGCATTGTGAGAACGGTTCCTCTGCCGTAAGTGAGTGAAGCAGACACTTCACTACAATCTGCCAACACTGGTATACACCATGACGCATATGCGCTCCAATCTGTCATGTGAGCATTTTCTAATGTAGAAACGAGACTCGATTTTAAGCGTCGTTTGTCATGGGTGCGTGCTCTTGCGGAGCGTTAGTTCACTTGTTACTGGAACGAGTGTCGTGGAAGTTGGTAGTGAATACATCTGAGGTGAAGTACTGAAATTGAAGAATTGTGATATTGCGTATTTGTATGTTTTCACAAAATATTGCAGATTTAGTTTTGTGGTTCAAGAAGGCAACCACTGACTAAACCACTGAGACAATCATATACGTCGAATTACACTTGTTGAATTGGGGACCAAAATAAATCGTGGGCATCACACTGTGTTGCATCTATATTTGTCTACAACGAATTCTCAGATGGATAGTAAAAAGTCTCCATGAAGTTTGACGTGTCGGTTGTTTGGCATGAACCCCCAAATCATGCATCAGAATCCTGTACTTGTATTGCATCTGTCTTGAGGAAAGGAGTCAGTACCAAGAGGAATATTCAGTACCCTGTCACTCTCCCTGTGTCTCATGATGAAGAATTAGCAGTTCCGCCCCCCCCCCCCCCCCACATGTAAAACCATCCAGTTGGGACAGAAATGATGTTAAATCGACACACACCGCCGAGAAATACAATTATCCGCCTGTGACACTAACACTATATTTTCACAATCGTGGGAACCACAAAAGTCACACAGTGTGAACACAGCGATCTAATTAGGGATTTAGATGTTACATATAGCAAAGCCGAACTCTTGGCCTCAAAGACTGCAGCAGTGGAATGTCCTCTTTGATACAGTACATGTGTCTGTGATTCCAGAGGCTCAGAAAAATCTGAAGTGTCCTTTCAATAGTGAAGTCGACATTAGATTCTGTAGTGACACTGGTGGTTATGTGGAAAACCTGAACACTAGTCACAAACCAGACGAGTGGAGACTTTAAACACGCAACAAAAACAAGCATAAAGGCAATAATGCTGCATAAGCTGCCTTAGCCAAAGAAAATTTTGCCATTCTGAAATCTGTTGTGAACTTCGTTAAGTACGATTAACATGAAAGGCTGGTATGTGGATATTTCGAAGCCACTGTGATTGTGTTGGGTTTTAAAGGGGAATACACAAAGTATCGCTCCTACCTGTGTGACTAAGACAGTCGTGCAAGAGAAAAACTCTGGCCACAGAAGCAATGGCCTCCATAAACTGCTGTGCTGCCTGGGACTAAAGGTATTGCCAAACAATCTCTAGTGAATCTGACCTGAACTGTTCTCCCACCACTGCACATTAGTTGGGACTCGTGATAGCATTTGTTAAGGTTATGCACTGGGATGAAGCTCTGTTTTAGTATTTTGGTAAGACATTTTTGCAGGACTCAGCACACAGAAGTTCACAAAAGGGTTGTCCACTTGTCCACAGATACGCCATCTGTTGGGGAACAAACATTTTGAGCGCTCTAGCCACTTATCAGCTGCATGAGCGGCACTGTTTCCGTAACGTTTCAGCATTGTTCTTGGGAAATAGGAAGACTGAAAGTTACAGGTCCCTTGTGGGCAACTTGATTCATGCTTATAACGTCATTAGCTGCATCGTGACCCTAAAGGTGCACTTCCTTTACTCCCACCTCTATGAGTTCCCAGAGGATAGTGGTGTATTCAGTGATAGCGATGAGCAGAACAGGCCGTTCCACCAGGACATTTCTCTCACGGAACAGCGGTAGAAAGGACGTTGGACTGCTATGTTAGCTGATTTCCGCTGGATACTGCAGAGCCGACCGTACCCACAGAAGAAAAAGAAACGGCCCGAATAAACTAGGTAACATCAACTTTTATATATATCCTATTGATTATGGTAGCGATATACGTGAAATGTTAAGGCCGAACTTACTGTACTTGTAACCCTGAAATATGAGAGAATTTTAATCGTGTTATTAGTTCAACATAACGCAATCTATGAACACTGACTATTTTGATTTCTGCAAAAAATCCACTGTCGACCACTGTAATATGCAGGTTATTAATGGAAAGTGCTGGGTAATATGGTGAGAAAGCGGAGCTGCGAGAAACTTTATATTGCTTCAGGCAAAATCAGAGCTACAGGCACTGGAGCTGGCAGGCTTTAGCATCGAGGAGAAAGTAGTATGTGCAAAACATTGTCTGTAGCTTTGGTAGTGAATCTAATCTAAAAACATTAATTAAGGCCTAAATACAGTGGTCCACTAATGTAACATCTTTTTGAGTTAGCAACAACACCCATTTCAATCCTACAACTCCCATTTATTTCTGTAATAGGTAACTTAGGTCCTCGGCATTCATGAAGGTGACAAATATTAAGTTGATAAGATAGCAGATTTCTGCGACGTCTGAAATCTAGAATCGTCCGGTGAAAATTTCTCGGTCTTGTTGAATGCCTGTCTTGTTTCTTATCTTTCACAATACTCGCCGTTTAGATCAATGTACGTCTTTCGATAATCTGTCTTTTCCACAGATGTTATTGTGCGTACGACGCACAATGCAAAAAATGGTTGAAATTGCTCTAAGTAATATGGGACTTAACATCTGAGGTCATCAGTCCCCTAGAAATTAGAACTACTTAAACATAACTAACCTAAGGACATCACACACATCCATGCCCGAGGTAGGATTCGAACCTAAGACCGTAGCAGCAGCGCGGTTCGGCAACGGCCGGCATGCACAATGCAGAAACGCCTTCGTTATCCATATACAGCTGCCACCACATCTTACTTTCCTTCACAAAGTTTTGTTACATTTTTATTTACACTCCGGGGTACATAGAATTCAGAGAGTTGGAAAACTAGTGAGCAGAGTGGATATATGAACAATCCATATCTTCGTCTCACTGACGACGCCCCTTTATGGACTGCTAAATTCTCGTTTTGCAGTTCATTCCTCTGCTATCTTTTCCTTTTATTAATAGTAGCTCCGTTTAACAACTGGAGATAACGTATAATCAGTCTCTCATTATTCGTTGACGCGCTTATAATTTACCTTGCCACATTCTGCTGTTTGAATTTAGTTTGAAGTGAAAGAAGTTGCATTAATGACTAGTTTTACAATGCTGCGACACACGAAATTATCGTCGTGCCAATATGTGTCCCATGCACTTAGACTCATATACTAAATAAGCTACGGTTCACTCTTTCAGTTATAGTGTTTAAGAATAGTTCCTTTAACATTCTAATAACTGTAACCCAGTTCTCTACGAATAGCCGAATTCAAATTCATATCCACTAATCCTGATAATTTGATCCCTTTCCGTAAGCGTTCTGTCCTTTCCCTAATTCTTAATATACGTTAAGTAATGCGTGACCAAGTAAACTTGTATTCGCCTGATTAAAGGGGCCCCTGCTGTAAAGCAGTGTCTTCCCAGTTATAACTTCCATGTACAGTTCACGCGTTATCGATGCGTTTTGACAATGACCAATATCATGAAAAATCCATAAATCAAAAGAAACCTGTGAATGGTATTGCCTTCCAGTAAAACTTCACTCTCCCAAGGAGTACCAGTGGTAGACATTTTTGTACTGTTAAGTGTCTCCCGCATATTATTTCATGCATATAGTTCAGACAGCTTACGTAGTTGTCGTCAGTTTTGATTTACCCAACACGAGTTAACCAATAGCAAGAATAGCTTTTATATCCTAATCCACAGCTTAAGGCTTCAAAATACTGCTTTGATTACATTTACGTTCATGACGTTACGTTTCTGTGACATATAACACACAAAATTATATGAAATGTTTTTTAACCCGTCGAAACATTTCTGAGAATTTCAGCTCCGCATTTTCTTTTCCATAATTGGTTCAAATGGCTCTGAGCACTATGGGACTTAACATCTATGGTCATCAGTCCCCTAGAACTTAGAACTACTTAAACCTAACTAACCTAAGGACATCACACAACACCCAGCCATCACGAGGCAGAGAAAATCCCTGACCCCGCCGGGAATCGAACCCGGGAACCCGGGCGTGGGAAGCGAGAACGCTACCGCACGACCACGAGATGCGGGCTCTCCATAATTACGGCATGTTACATGTGACGTACTCATTCTTCTGATACATACCTCTAAAGAGTCAATCATTTTGCGTACTTTTTAACAACTGAATGTTCAGAATTTGACTGTGCAGTTTCTCAATTTTAACCTGTGGCCGCAGTTCTTATCTTCCTGTGCATCATCTTTAAGACAGGGGTGGAACATTTCTTAAATATCTGAAACTACTCGAAGACGAATGATTCATGTAAACAATAAATTTTCCAAATCGATTATTTTTTAACGGTAATGCTTTGCAGTTCGTCCATGTAAAAGAAATATTGTAACACCACTTTAAGAACTCGTATTATGATAGCTCAATGGGTAAGTGTCAGACTAAAGATCCGTATGTTTAGTATCGATCATTTGATGTCGTTTACTGTTTCGCTCACCTCTGGAAATTTTCATGTGAGGAGTGTGCCATGATGCATAGGGCTTTGCAGTCCTCGTTAAAATGTAGACCCTCTTGCTTCTGCCCAGGTAGGAAATCAAACGCACAACACATTCCATACGATCATACCTAGTTAAACGCTAAGGTTTCCAAATCTTTTTCTGAGGACACCTTTGATAAAATCAATGTTACTCCTCAAATCAATCTGAAATTGGACTTGCGTTATACAGCAACAAAGTTTTACCTTGTTCTCGCACCAGAACTATTCGTTAAATTAGTAACAAAGGCGGCTAACTTGTTTTGCAGTGACAGTTGAAAGTTTCAGGTTCATTTGGCCCTTTCTGTATTCTCGTTATATGTTGCTTGTAGTAGATAAGACTTGCTGTATTTTATGGGAACCTGCTGTAATAACTTTGCCAAGTTAGAGTGGTATTGTTTATAAGGGATTCCTCCGCGAGCAGGCATGGACAGTGTCCTCAGACGCAGTAAGATGGATGTTCATCCTACCGCACAGATTTAGCAGAATGGAAGCTGATCATAGCACAGTACAATATCTTTTGTCTTCGTCGTGATGCAAACTCAAGGATTGTTACCCTCCCCTGAAGCACAATATGATGTGTAGCTTGTTAAAGAACTACGAGATGCGAACATGATATTTCGTTCGTCTGTCGCGGATAAGATTCTTAGATTTATGAGTTTGAATGTATATGCTGGTACATATATTTGCTTATTTGTGTAATTAGGTAATAAAAACCTACATTAATCTCTCTGTTTCAGATTTATTTGTCATTGAATGCATGAGATTCCTGCCATAGCAGCCACTCTGTTATGTACAGTCGTGCTCAAAAGTATCCGAATGACCTGAATTGCATTTCGCCTGATTCGCATGCAACCCACATAATGCAGCTGTATAGCAAGTCCTCTAATCGCTCCTTGGTACAGTCGTTTGACTATTGAAAATGGTTCCAACAAGTCACCACTAGAAAACATTGCTCTGTATAGCAATAACTCAAGATGTAAAGTAATACCATGATACTAGAAATATCAGGGAACACCTTACCACAGATAAGACTGTCCTTAAGGCTTGTAAGCTAACATTTATTGCAATAAATGACATACCCGAAATGTTACCTCTCTCATTATTACGTCAGATAGGTAATGCACGTAATAAGTTCGGCGTATTCATGATTTCCTCTTCAAAGTAACATACCGTACTTGTTATTTAACACAAAACGACACTGAAAATTTAAGTTATCCACGAGCAGCTAGTTGAGAATGTGTATGAACTTCAAAAGACACGACGAACCGTCTCGTTCTGCATATGGATTCAAACCCAGGTGATGCAGACTAAGATTTCGTGACTGACGGAAACTAACAGTCATTCCTGACTAGGCATACAGAGAGTGATATACCTCGATTTTAGACAGTATCAGTTAGCAAATATCAACTTTAAATTACGTAACGTAAACATTTTTAACGGACGCGAATTCATACCCATCATCTATTGTCCCTGTTAACGAACTATGTGAGATGTTAAATATTGCTTCTTCACAAGTAACTTACTTGAAATGCCGTGAGGTACAGCTTTGTGTTGGACAGGGATTCGAACCCTGAACCTAATCGGATTGTTATCGAAGCACAATCAACTGTGACCTACCGGCGATAGCTAGATGTTTTAATTGAAATGACGAGACGAAACATTTATTTTTAATTTTCCAGGACTCCAACCCGGCACCCATCGCTGTTATATTCTAGAGAAAACTAACGTTAAATATGGGTTTGTTACACCACCAGCGACAAGTGAGCATGTTTGAACTAGAAATAATATGACGGAGAGTTCAGTGTTGACTGCGAATCGCACCCCACACACATCGTTTCTACACACAAACAGACGTCACGCAGCTCGGAATAACATCCTTGAACTTACAGTGATCTCGCAAATAGTTAGATGACTCACTGGGAGTCGAAAACGTGAGATATCGTTAGTGTTACAACGAATGAAAATGCATTAAATTGAAAATTATTATGCACCAGCAGATAGGTGTTCTCATGCTAGAGCTTGATAATTCATAATGAAAATCCTAGTGCCTGGCCAGGATTCGAACCCATTCACGCGCAATATTTGAAGATGTTGAGGAATCTGCAGTTTTGAACAAACAACAAATTGTAGTCGAGCTGTATTGTCACGAAGGGATCAATTTCCGCGTTAAGGGCGGTCTGAGTTGCATTCCCAGTTCAGAACCAATTTTATCGGCATACAGAAGCTCGAATAAAGGATGGAATAAGTGTCCTGCGACCCTACATAGCCACTGTTACGTCACTAGAAACAAATAACTAGTATAAGAAAGGATACTGGTGACAGAGTTCCTACATGTCGCCACTCCTGACTTTATTGTGGTTCAACCTAACGTCTACTTGGTACAGAAGGAATATCATGTTTGATGTGAATTTCAGACCAAAATGCTACTATACCTTCTTCACTTGGCGTAGCCAGAAGAGAATAGAATCTGTCTCTCCCTATCAAAAATCATGGGCAGAAGATGGAATCGAACCCAGACCATAAGGATAGGAACCTATCATCAAACCCTCTTCTCTGTGCCTCATTTTCCTATCATATCACCGATGCCCCACACTGGATGAGACTTCTGACACACAGGCTCCCTATAGTGTTTTGCTGCATGTTCAGTACATTCGTTTACTTGGTTGACCGAATCGCCATGAACTAGCTGCCTCCGCTATCCAGTGCAAACATTCGACTCTGCTTTGTAATCACCGAAATAAAATAACATAACTGCCACCTACACAGAACAGCCAACAGTGTAGGATGCAGAAATTTAAATAGGAAGTGTCCCTTTCCGTTTGAGCTACTCTGTTGCGCTATCTTTTTGTTGAAACCGTCATGCAGTGTGAAAGAAAATCTGTAACTGTCTGTCTCTCAGAAGCCTATATCCGGCCGTAAGCATTATCTCACAGCACTGTGGAATTTGTAGAGGAATTGTTGACCTCTGCAGGTGCCGTAACTATGTGTTAGCTGGTAGCTTGATGGGAAGTGTTGCTCACTGTGGATAAGATGTCGTGAGTTCGTGTACATTCACTGCTACATTTTTTTAAAACGCAATTCTGCTGTCCGCTGAAGTTATCAATCTAATGGAACTTTGAACGTAATTCCCTTCACTTTTCAACCCACAACATTTGCATGTGGGAAAAGGGCTAACTTCTGCGACATTTTGTTCTTTTCAGGTTTAATAGACGGACTTTGTTCGTTGCGGACGTCCGATGACACTCGTTCTGGTTGTTAGTTGATCCGTTCACTCAGTTTTTTTATTACAGAAGGTAGCTACACCCTCTGACCGAACACGCTGAGCTACCATGCCGGTCTGCATTACCTGGGTTTGAATCCCTATGCCGAACGAGACGGTTCGTCGTGTCATTTGAAGTTCATACATATTCTCAACTAGCTGCTCGTGAATAACTTAAATTTCAATGTCATTTTGTGTTAAATAACAAGTACGGCATGTTACTTTGAAGAGGAAATCATGAATACGACGAACTTATTACGTGCATTACATATCTGACGAAATAATGAGAGAGGTAACGTTTCAGGTATGTCATTTATTGCAATAAATGTGAGCTTACAAGCCTTAAGGACAGTCTTATCTGTGATAAGGTGTTCCCTGATATTTCTAGTATCATGGTATTACTTTACATCTTGAGTTATTGCGATACAGAGCAATGTTTTCTAGTGGTGACTTGTTGGAACCATTTTCAATAGTCAAAGGAGTGTACCAAGGAGCGAATAGAGGACCTGCTAGACAGCTGCATTATGTGGGTTGCATGCGAATCAGGCGAAATGCAATTCAGGTCATTCGGATACTTTTGAGAACGACTGTACGTGCGTTAACTACACGTCTCACGTGCACTCTGGAGGATAGGCAGTCACCTGTTAATCTACCAGTAAGACATATTAGTAGTAAGTAGTTCGTGTCTACATGTTATTGGATTTAAATGAAGTTAGGTGGACAAGTGCTAGTAGCTGACTGCTGTTGCTAAGACGTTTTGCTGTGTAATGTTGTTTAGTAATATGTTCTTACTTAAGGATACTCAGAATTTAGATACTTATTTAGAGAATATAACTGTTTTTGAATACCAAATGAATGTTCACGTAAATGGGGAGACAGCCTCGTAGTATGACTCGAAACTAGAATAACTTTGGTTCGCCACTTTTTCACCTACTACTCGCTGGTTAACGTTCAATATATTAGCCATTTAGGTCCATGTTTAGCACCTTCACGTTACTGCGAAAGTACATGTGTATGTGACTATCATTTTCTATCAAACTTCACAAGTCAGACAGCGATTCCAAATTTTTTGCCTAGGTCATGAAAAATATACGGTTTGCATAGATTGAGGGTTTCAGGACTTAATCACCCCCACTTATGGGAGTAGTTCTTGCTTTTTTTAAAACAGACACACGTCATTCACAGTTTAACGCTGTTTTCGCGAACCAAGCATACAATGACCAATGTTAATTACCATACCTCTTATAACAACTCAATAGGTTAAGTGAAAATATACTGACTCCATGCTATGCGGGCTAATCTTGAATTCGAGTAAACTATAGCCTAATAATCTACGCTTCATTTCGGAGTCTTCTGCTCCTCTCCGTAATTCCTGAATAGGATAAAACTGAAAGAGGAGATGTTCTGAATATGCTACAACGTCATCAAATACCCCTGATGATTCCATGAGTAGTCGAGGGTAAATTACGCAGGGCTGCTTATACCCTGCTATTCAGCAGAGGTCCCTGTCTCTTGATAGCTTCACAACAATCCTACATTTCTGTCGTACGGGTAGTTTTCGAGAAAAATATACCATACACCACTTGCTCCGCCCCGCACCACTAACTTACTTTTGAAATAAGATTCTTCTATGAAGCTTTCTCAGAGGCGAGCTTCTGTTCTGTTGGCATTATTCTTACGACACCGGAAGTTCGATTCTGATCTACTGTAAGCTTTCTATTAAATGTTCTCTGTATGTGAGAAAATTGCATATATTTATTTCAAAAACTTTCTCCTCATGTAACAAGTTCTTCAGATAACACATTCAGTTGCTGAGCAAAACTGACTCGAGGTTGGGCCTATGATGCGCATTTGAGCAATGTCGTAAAATAAAGCTTTAACTTCGTGAAATGCAGAATTTGAAATAAAGGAAATGAATATAATTAAGTGCCAAAAGAAACTAATTGTGTGCTGAATGAAAAACATACAACTAAAATTCAGTACCGAAGCACATTATAAACGCTGCGTGATGTGAAGTGCAATGCTGGACTTAGAATATCCTAAATAAATTACTGCTCTGCTCGGAAGAAAATAACTGTTTGATATTACCAACACTGTTCATTGAAAATTAATGTACTTGCTAGCACTGTCCACTATGTCCTCAAGGATTAGTGTTTTATATCTGTACCCAGTGTATACAAGCTTATCTGTAACATATACAACATCTTTGAAACGACAATGTAAATGTAATGTTCAGTGGAGAGGAAACAGATCGCACAAAATTAGGCAGATCGTTTACAAATCTACCATCCTTATAAGTACAATTCACTGTCAGAAATTAATGTTTTTTAACCTCTAACGTGCCTTTTCTAAATGAACCATTTTTATCACTAGCAGAAGATGTAAAATAACCTACACTGCCCTTGGTCTGCGATTGTGAAGACGCCTGTGCTCTTCGCCAACCCCAGCCATGTAAATAAACCATTCTACACCTGAAGATGATGATGTGGACTATTGGAGCGCGTAGCAGCAAAATAAACAAGTGACTGATGCAGAAACTGTTTTATTTGTATTGATGAACAGTCGCAGCCCCCATAACGTCGTCCCTTACGGACGCAATATTCACAGATCTCATTCTTTGAAAACTCAACTGCACGCTACGATGCCTTCAACATGAATATCTCGGCGCTGCACAACTGACAGACAAGCAAGTCAAGCACAGATAATACTAAACACAGAGTCTAGGTTCTTACTCTCTATTCCTACAGAGCGCTCATTCCTCTTTGTCCCAGTACTGTAAAGGCGAATTTTTTAAAGTAGCAGAAAACATATGAGACTGTTGTTGGACGGTCTTCAGTCCCAAGACTGGCTCGATGCAGCTCTTTGTGTTACTCTATCTTCGAGTAACTGCTGCACTTTAAATATTTCTGAATCTGTTTACTGTATTCATCTCTTAATCTCCGCCTACGACTTCTACACCCACATATCGCTCCAATACTAAATTGGTGATCGCCTGCAGTCTCAGAATGCGTCCTTTCAACCGACCCGTTCTTTTGGTCAAGTTGTTTCACAAATTTCTTGTCTCACCAATTCTGTTCAGTACATCCTCATTAGTTACGTCATCGACCCATCTAATCTTCAACATTCTTCTCTAGCATCACATTTCGAAAACTTTTATTCCGTTTTTGTGTAAACTGTTCATCACCCATGTTTAACTTCTATACATGGCTACAATGCAGACAAATAACTCCAGAAAAAATTTCCAACACTTAAATATATATTCGATTTTAACAAATGTCTTTTCTTCAGAAATGCTTTTGTTGCCATTTCCAGTCTACATATTAAGTCTCCTCTATTTCGCCCATAATCAGTTATTTTGCTGCTCAAAGAGCAAAACTCATCCGCCAACTGTAAGTGCCTTATTACCTAATACAGTTCCTTGGCATCACCTGGTTTTTTCGGCTATATTCCGTTATTCTTGCTTTGCTTTTGTTGATTTTCATCGTATATTCTCCTTTCAAGATACTGTCCCTTCTGTTCACCTACTCTTCCAAATCCTTTGCTGTCTCTGACCAAATTACAATCTCACTGACAATCCTCAATGTAATTATTCCTTCTCCCCGTACATTAATTTCTACTCTACATTTTTCTTTGGTTTCCTTTAGTGCTTGTTCAATGTACAAATTGAACTACATCGGGGATAGACTACTAACTTCTGTCACTCCCTCTCAACCACTACCTCCCTCTCATGCCTCTCGACTCGTATAACTGACGTCTAGTTTCTGTAGAAGCTGTAAATAGTCCTTTGCTCCCTGTATTTTACCCCTGCTACCTTTAGCATTTCAAAGAGAGTATTCCAGCCAACATTGTCAAATGTTTTGTCTAAGCTTACAAATGCTGTAAACATATGTTTCCCTTTCCTTATCTTCTAAGATAAATCGTAGGATCAGTATTGCCTCGCGTTTTCCTACATTTTCCACAATCCAAACTGAGCTTCCACCGTCGTCGGTTTGATAAGTTTTTCCAATCATCTGTAAGCATTTTTGCAACCATGACTTGTTAAACTGATTTCTCGATAATGATCATACCTATTAGCAGCTTTCTTCGGAATAAAATTACTATATTTTTCTCGAGGTCTCAGGGTATTTCGCCTGTCTCGTACATCGTGTACCCAAAATGGAAGAGTTTTGTCATGGCTGACTCTCCCAAGGTTATTAGTAATTCTGAACACGTTATTCAGTCAGTTATCAGACAGGACAAGGTAAACACTACATTATAACATTACTATAAAGCAGAGGTAGTTTGATGAACCAGATGTGAGAATGTTATTATTCTTGTATACACAAAAAAAAAACAAGTACCATACTAGTTAAACGCAAATTAAGCCTCTAACTTAGCAACATGAGTGATGGTTCTTAAGCAAACAGTAGAGGGCGTTAGTCTGACATTCTGTTCGATTGTATTTACATAATGTGGCCTTCCATATCTCCAACAAAGAGCTGGTGGCGAAACAAACTGAAAAAGACGTCAGAATCTTTTATTTCTGAGGCTGAGCGGCCTTTTAATTACACTTCCGTAATTCCGCGAAAGAGGAATTTACATTTATTAACGTCCAACACAGCAATTTGAGTCAATACATTTGCATGCTATTTTCATTTAGCTGCTTTCGATTCCACCCCTTTCAGGAACCTGAAATTTTAGTTTGTTACCAGTAGCTGGCAGTCTCACGAAACGGTTCGACTTTCTGGAATACGAATGCAGCGACGGTGACAGACTCGAATTCAGTACGTCTGACGCGAATGTTGTTTCTGATCAGTGAAATAGACAGCTGAGTTATACATTAAAAGTAACGTATATTTGCATATAAATCAATGTACTTCACTTAGACAGAGGTTGTTATCTACAGCAGAGGATGTTATCTACTGCACACGATGATTGAAGGAAATTCACCGCGACGGAGAATTATTATGGGTTGTAGCGAATCAATCTATATACGTACGAAAAGTAGCAATTATTAGCTAATGGTTAATACAACACACGCCAATAGTTATTTATAGTTAATCTTTTTAACTACCGCTTTGGTACGCGGTTGTAAGGTGGAGTGCTTACGGCACTGTGTCTTGCCTAAGCTGTACTATCTCTACAGAGCTACGAAGTTAATATGATGACTATCGTAGTAATTATTTCTGGCCGTGTTGCGACATACTGTGTCTCTCTGTTAAGTTACTTTGTCATTAATTTGCTCACATTTGCCATATTACTGACTCATCACACATCCTTTAAAACTACATTAATTACTGTCAAATGATCGCGTAAATTCTGCAATGGCTAAACCGGCTTCGACTAATTAATCATTTTCAATACGATATAGGCATTTCTTGGCCGATGGCTACGTCAGGACATTCTGGGAGTCCACTTTCCTGTGATACTCCTACTAGAGAACTGACGTTATAGTTTCACGCACTAGCTTTCGACTAATCTGAAATGAAATTAAAGTAACATCAGTTTTTTCTAAAATCACCTGAATCGTTCACTACATGTACCAAGCAATGCACTCTATGGTTTTGTGAATAACATTCGCATGAATTATTTTGATGTGCTTAAATTCAGAGCTTGGAACTGCTAAATAATTTCGGAATTCTACTAATTAAAACTGTTCTAGAAAACAAATTGGTTAGTTCTAATTCTCATTGTGCTCCTCACTAATAGCGAAATGGGAACAAAAATAAGTAACTCGATTCCTGTGTAAATGAAGCACATTTGCAAACACGACACTTTGATACTCTGAATCACTATTTGCGCTACAAAGTTACACGGTAAAAGAAGAAATACTTCGGTTGATCGACGAAAGAAGCCAGTACAGTAACAAAAATTTTCTCGGCAATTCAGAAATACAGAAATAAATGTCACTTACGAGCGAAATAAAGAGGAAGTGCAAGGAAGCTAAGGCGAAATGGCTACATCAACAATAGGAAGAAATAGAGAAAGAAATGATTTTGAGAAGGATTGACTCACCATACAACAAAGTCGAAACAACCTTGAGTGAAATTAAAAGCAAGGGTGGTAAAATTAAGAGTCCAATTGAAATTCCACTGTTAAATGCAGAGGATAGAGTGCCTAGATGGAAAGAGTAAATGGAAGGCCTCATTAAGGGGGAAGACTTGTTTGATGATGTGATAGAACAAGAAACAGGAGTCCATAGGGAAGAGATCCAGTATTAGAATCGGAATTTGAAAGGGAAACAAGAGAGTAGAGATGAATAACATTCAATAAGAATTTTCAAAATCATTGCGGGAAGTGGAAACAAAACGACTATTTACGTTGGTGTGTCAACCGTATGAGTGAAAACATGGCACTAGGCTTTCGGAAAATAATCATCCACACAATTTCGAAGATAACAAGAGGTGGCAAGTGCTATGATTATGGTACAATCTGCGTAACAGCTCATGCATCCAAGTTGCTAACAAGAATAATATACAGGAAAATGCAAAAGAAACTTCAGGATCTGTTACATGACGCACATTTTGTCTTTAGAAAAGGTAAAGGCACCACAGAGACTGTTCTCACGTTGAGGCAGATAAAGGAAGCAAGACTAAAGAAAAATTAAGACACATTCATTGGACCTGTCGACTGGTCTGCTAGTATCAAACATAGGCCTTAATTTAATACTCCGCCTCAACAGGTCAGGAAGGCCCCACGTTACCGACCAAGCGACGTGTCATCCTCAGCCCACAGGCGTCACTGGTTGCGTATATATAGGGGTATGTGGTCAACACACCGTTCTCCTGGCCGTATGTCAGTTTACGAGACCGGAGATGCCACTTCCCAATCAAGTAGCTCCTCAGTTTGCCTACAAGTGCTGAGTGCATCCTCGCTGTCAACTGGGGAGACCAGTTGGTCACTCACCCAAGTGCTACACCAGTCCGACAACGCTTAACTTCGTTGATCTGACGGGAACCGTTATTACCACTGCGGTCACAGGTTCGAATCCTGCCTCGGGCATGGATGTGTGTGATGTCCTTAAGTTAGTTAGGTTTAAGTAGTTCTAAGTTCTAGGGGACTGATGACCTTAGAAGTTAAGTCCCATAGTGCTCAGAGCCATTTTATTACCACTGCGGCACGGCCGTTGGCAGCCCTTAATCTGAGCAACAAATTTCTGAGCTTCTGTTCTGGTTTTCCCAAAGACCATGTTTCACAACCACATACATTCTATGGTAGTTAAACATTAACTGTGTTAAAACCAGAGTAGAAGAAAGTCGATACATTTGAGATGCAGTGTCACAGAATTAGGTGGTATGATGAGGTAAGGAAAGACGTGGTTGTGCTCAGAATAGACGAGGAAAGGTATATATGGAAACACTGACTATGAGTAGGGACAGGATGGAAGGACATCTGTAAAGAAGGCAGAGAATAACTACCATGATACCAGAGGGAGCTGTATAGGCTAAAGACTGTAGAGGAAGATATTGGAATACATCCTAATTGAGGACGTAGATTGCAAATGGTACTACGAGATGAAAGGTTTGGCACAGGAGAAGAATTCGTGTGGTGGACCGCATCAAAGCAGTCAGAAGACTGATAACCCCCTCCCCCCCGCCCCCCCCCCCAAAAAAAAGAAAAAAAAACATGCTACCTACAAAACCAGCTACACCTACGACACTTTCTACCATGCAATCTCGTTTCACAACACGACATTGCTGGCAGCAGAACGTCTTTGCCCCCCAAACTCGAAACGTCATGCGTAGTGTGGAAGGAAGACAAGTTTCTAACATTCTGTCGACCTCATAAACGACGGGCGTAGTGCTGAAATTCTATCAAACCCGAGGTATTGGTACTGAGGGGCATCATCGATATTTCTAGCGAGATTGAAATCAGTACACTCACCGAGCGAGGTGGCGCAGTGGTTAGACACTGGACTCGCATTCGGGAGGACGACGGTTCAATACCGTGTCCGGCCATCCTGATTTAGGTTTTCCGTGATTTCCCTAAATCGCTCCAGGCGAATGCCGGGATGGTTCCTATCAAAGGGCACGGCCGACTTCCTTCCCCGTCCTTCCCGAGACCGATGACCTCGCTGTCTGGTCTCCTTCCCCGAAACAACCAACCAACCAACCAGTACACTCATGCTAAACATATATGTACTGTTTATGCCTACAGAGAAGTAGCAAAGTAATTTGGAAATAGCTGCTGCTTCCACACGTGTAATAAGTGGCTAATATAGGAAGAGGTGGCATAGAAAGGACCCACTTTGAATTCTGTTACCATTATTGCCACTAATTCTCTTTATCTATTTGAAACTTATTGAGCACGGGCTGTGACATGGTTTTCATTTGTTTATCATACAATTTTTGAGGTATTATGCGTGAAGTAAGTACTTAATTTCTTACACGGAACCTTACACTATATGAGAAAAATGTGGTGCTGGTAATATGAGCCGCTTGATGTAAAATTCCAAAAAATTTAAACAACAATTACAAAGATGACACCTTAATTGAATCAGTCCCCATACTTAAATCATAAAAACTATGTTATGAAGATTTAAATAGGTCTAATAGCCTGAAAAACTCTTTATATTGTTACAAAAATCACACATGTGTCAGTTTCAAAAAGAGCAGATTCATTGTGGTCCTGCCAGTTCGTCTCTTCTACTTGTCACCGTTCTCCATATGTTCTATTCTTCAGTGATTCTATGGAGGACCTCTTTATTCCATATCACTGAAATCTGGTTTCGCGGGGTAGAGTGGATCAAGTTATGGTTGTGGAGGGGGCGTAATCAGTTACTGTCAGATGCACAAAACACACAAACTTTTATTTTCCTAAGAACCACTTAATTACACAGGGCCTTAAAAGAATCAAAATAAAACAATATGGCTGAAGGCCTAGTTAAGAAAACTTGAGATACCTCCTGGGCTGAAGGCCCAAAACTACAACAAAAACAAGAATGTCTGAAAGCCTGAACAAAAGGTATAAAAAATTGCTTTAAAAAATACACATGAATGAAGGCCTTACTTAAAAAAAATATTTCATGTAAATATTCGGCTGAAGGCCACACACAAGACATTGAAGAACTCAGGGCTTAGGGCCTGATAGAACAAACTTTCAAAATTTAGTTTTTGAATAATCAATCTTGAAATTTTAATTTAAGTCACCTGAAGGCCTTATTTTAAAATTAAAGCCAACTAAATTAATAGATGGCTGAAGGCCTCACACAGTAATTCAGACTAAAATGAAAATCACAATCTGAAATCAACAGAACAGTGGTGCTCAGAAGTGTTCCAAGGGTCAGCCTGAGGAGGCAGCTCTAACATAAAGTGAGATGAGACAGGCAGCCAAGAGTAAGGTTGAATAATTGGATGGCAACCCGACCCAGGGACAGCTGAAGGACCGACCGACAACCTAATCAATTCCCTTCAGCCCGACCAACGGCACGACAATGGAATGTATCAGCATAGGACGAAGATACCAGCAACCCTATATCTTCAAAATTGGCGTCTAAAACCAGCCAAGGCACAAAAACCACTCTAAGAAAAAATATGAATAAACAACTTAAAGGCTGTCGAAGTACACGCCGTGCTGGACAGCAACAACACGGCGAGGAAAAACGCGCTGCCGGAAAACTATGCTAACGACCAGGGCGGGTAAATGGGGCGCTAACGGCCACAAGGCAGAAAATACCGCTAGTGCACCAATTTAAAGTCCATACAGGAAGACAGCTGCAAAATTTCGCCACTCCAACACACCATATGTTGCTGCTAGCCAGAACAACCCAAGAAACTATAACTGGCAATGAACGAAGAGATGTCATAGCAGTTGAGGTTTCATACCAGGTTAACTGGTAACTCAACTCCAGTGTCCAGGTTCGGTGGGAAACGAACTTTGTAGCTCTCGCAGCTGGCGCCTCACAATCTGACCGCGCGTGCATGCTGCCAGTGGTCCCGGCCTGACCTCGCACCGCAGCGACTTCCTCGCTGCTCTGTCCCAACCTACCGGCTGGCAATGACAGTAGAGCAACAAGGACGAATCACAAGTCGACACACACGGAGAACCCAGAAGCGGTCAGCGACCAAATACACTTCGTTCGATGAGACGACCGATTGAACGACCAACCAAGGTCGTCCCCACTTGAGACGTGTGTCGGTAACGGTCAGGCGAGTCATGGCTGTCCGGACCTCACTACTGCTCCGTCCCGCCAGAACTCCCGGCACACGACGACCCAGAAATACTAGCGGTCGCTTTAAAGATACTACGACAGTGCTCTTATAGATAAGCGCTGCTGCTGCCACTCATGGACAGGCCAGCCAGCAACTTATTGACGCCAGTAAATCAAAAAAGAAGCAGAACGGCAGTACCGCAAAGACAAAATGTCAAGCAATAAACGGCACAAACACGAGCCGCGCACTGCTCATCACTTTACGTAAATTTCAACATCTTCCTATAGTACCACATCCCAAACAACTCGAATCATTCTTTTCCGGTTTTCCACAGTCCGTTATACACTACAATACATATCTGGGCTCAAGTCACGCACTTCTTTCTCATTTTAAGACTGACCTTTGCTACTAGCCGACTTTTCTTGGCCAGGAACGCCTCCTGCGTCTGCTTTTTATATCCACCCTGCTTCGTCCGCCGTAAATTATTTTGCTTTCTCGGTAGTAGAATCCCTTTCTTTTCACCTACTTTTTATGCTCCAATTTTAACGTTATGTTTATCAATAAACTTTTTTCTGCAGCTCCTCGTTACTTCTGTTTATCTTTGGCTTACTCCCAATCCATATTGTGTACTCTCGACCGCTGATTCAATTCAATAGGTTTTATAGTTCATCTTCACTCACTCTGACGATAGCACTGCCCACATCGAATATTATCACTAATATTCATTCACCCTGAATTTTAATCCCACCCGTGAACTTTTATTTTCGACATTGCTTCTTCGATGTACAGATTGAGCAGGAAAGGCGAAATACTTCATCACTGCCTTGCAGCCCTTTTTCAATCGGAGCACTTCGTTCTTCCATAATGGCTGTTCCATCTTGGTCCTTGTACATGTTGTACATTACCTATTTTATCCTTATTCTTATTTTTCTCATAATTTATAACATCTTGCAGCGTTTCCTATTATCGTACGTTTTCTCCAGGGTGATAAATCCTATGAACTTGTGTTGACTTCTATTACTTGTTCCCAGAGTCAGTCCCAAATCGGAAGAACCACTCTGGTGACCTCACCTTCCCGAGAGAAAAACTACGGATCCTCATCTTTCTCACTCTTCGGTATTTTTCTCTTTTCAGCAACTTAGCTACATGAACTATTAAGCTGACTGTGCAGTAGTTTTCGCACTTTTCTGATCTTATCTTTGGGATTTTGTGTAGCAGTAGCGCGGTTCCGGACTGAAGCGCCTAGAACCGCTCGGCCACCGCTGCCGGCTTATTTATACCATAGTCACGCCCTTAACCCCAAACTACCACTCTCATAGAAGCCTGCAATGTACTCTTTCCACCTATTCGATCTCTCCTCTGCACTTAATTTTCAGATGCCCATTGCACTTTTAATGTTAACGGCTTTATTTTTAATTTCACCGAAGGTGGTTTTGTCTGTTCAACATGCTAGTAGCCCTTCTGACGATCATTGCTACTTAGATTGCTTCACATTGTTCCTGCAGCAATTTCGCCTTAGCTCCCATACATTTCCTATGTTTTAGCAAAATTTAATGTTCTGCTTTTGTAGTAATTTATACTGTAGATGCAACTTACGAGGAAGTTGGGAGGCGGTGGGAGAGGGGGGGGGCGGGGGTGGGGGGAAGGGGGCAGTGGTGAGACACTGGGCTCGTGTTTTGAATGACAGCGGTTCAGATACCACTGTGACTATTTAGATTTAGTTCTTTCGTAATATCCCTAAGTCGATTATGGCGTATGCCGCGATAGTTCTTTTAAAAGAGGACTTGACATTTCCTTCCTCATCCCTCTACAAACCAAGTTTGTTCTCCATCTCTAATGACATAGTAATTGACGAGAAGCGACACTGTTTTCTCTGTATGCTGTCCTCCATGCAAGTTGCTCCTGTGGAAGTCTTCATCTCTACAAGCTACATCCATCAGAATCTGATTACTTTATGCAAGTCTCTGCCCTACGATTCCAAATTAACTGCTCCTTCAAATCACCGGATGTTTCCTATCAACCTGTCCCTTCTGTTACTCTGTTGTCCCATAAAACTACACTCTAAAACAAAGAAAAAAGAAAAACAAAAAGAAAACGAGGCACGACAAGCAATTATCCACATGCGGCGGAGATCGGTAGATGTGATGTACATGTACAGACAATTCTTATAATCTAAGAATTTCAGAAAAACTGGATGATTTGTTCTAGAGATAGAGCTTCACAAATTGAGCAATTCAGTTACACGTTAGTCTTTCTCTAGTCCTAATGCAAGCAGTTATAGGAGTTGGCATTCTTTGACAGAGTTGCTGGATGTCCTCCTGGGGATACATCATGAGAAATTCTGTCCAAGAGGCGCATTTGAATGGTAACAAAACGGGACATAGAATATCGTCGGAGTACTATTGAGCTGTGAGGGTGCCACGGATGACAACCAAAGGGGTCCTGCTGAGAAATGGTATCCCAGACCATCACTCCCGGTTGTCGGGCTGTATGGCGGGTAGCAGTCATGTCGCTATCCCGTAACTTTCCGGGGCGTCTCCAGAAACGTCTTCGGAGTGGAATCCCATGAACTGGGTAGAACTGTCTTCAGTGATTCAGTGATGTGTCACTCTTCGAACTGACGCCCTATAACCACCGAAGACTTATATGGAGATGCCTTTGGCAGCGGTATGATACCAACCTGTCTCCCGTCCGACATACCGCCCGACAATCAGGGCTGATGTATGGGGTACCATTTAATCTCTTTGGTTTCCACATGCGGCAGCATTACAGAACATTGGTTCATCCACGACATTGTACGCCCCGTCTGTTGGCCTTTATGGCAAGCCATCTTGTGCTTACATTTCAGCAAGATAATGGCCGCCCTCACGCGACGAGAACTTGCACTGCCTGTCTTCGTGCTTGCCAAACCCTACATTGACCAGACATTTCACCGGATCATTGCACAATTGAGAAAGTTTGGGTATTACGGGCAGGACCCTCCAACCAACTCGGGATTTTGATGATCTAACTCCCCTATTGGACAGAATTTGGCATGATCTCCCTCAGGAGGACATCTAACAACTCTGACAATCAATGCTAACCCGAATAACAGCTTTCGTAAGGGTTAGAGGTATACCAACGCGTTATTGATTTGCTCAATTTGTGGAGCTCTTTCTCTAGATTATATCATGCCATTTTACTGAAACTGTAATCATTTATTTGTCTGTACATGTACATCACATCTATTGCTTTCCGTCCCATTCGGATAATCCCGTCATGTTGCGTCTTTTCTTTGTTTTAGGTTTATTTGATTTGTCATTCGTTTCAGTATCTCTTCCTTAGTTATCCTGCCTTCGTATGTGAACTTCAACATCTCCTCCTAAAGCACTGGAACAATTTCAACCAAACACGGTGCACAACAATCGCTGTCGGGATAAGAAGCAAGCACCTGTTGTAGTTCAAGGAGATGTGACGTCATAAAAACAGAGACGCGCGTAAAACTGCCTCAATCTGCATGACGTCTAAATTTATTACGTCTTTGCTACCAACTATATTCGCAACGTATTTCGTAGACAGTACCCACATATGACGCTGAATGTACCTACACAAATACGACAGATAGTTCAAAAGATTTTACGTCATGAACACTGAGATGCGCCACATCAGTCACGAAGCTTTAATACTTTATTCTTTACTGCTAAAACGCTCCTACAATCGGGTTAACTTAAGAAAACCCGTAACACCTGACAGCGCTTTTGACAGTTTTCAGCCTGTAGCCGTGCAGACGTTTACAAAACGTGTCGTAGACACGCGAAGCAGCTGTGCATATTTACATGTAGCGTATGCATATTTATTTCAACCCCTGTTTCATAATTTCAGAGATGTTTTGACGAATACATGGAAACTGATTTTTTCGATATTGCGCAACGAATATTTTTCGTTTCCGTTTCTAATAGAAAATTTGCTAAATGAATATCTGTGCAATGCTGGGACTGGTGGTTGGTAAATAAAAACACTGAGAATAATCCGAACAACTGTCATGTCGTTACAAAAGTTCTACAGCGCAACCTCCTGTCCCTCACCATCGCAACTCAACATGACATGAATCAGTAGGACAGTGTTCGAGCACATGTGACGAAGAGTGTTTAGCTACTGATATTTTTGCGGCCTGCCTGTTCATCTCTCATGTCCGTCTTTTGACATATCTGGGATATTGGCAATGACCTCTTCGTCAAGGGGCTACAGTAAATAATTTTTGTACCTTATGGACTCGTTTGCAAAACTACATGGAGGGAAATTCTTCATGAACACATACAGTTGCATCTTATCAAACACTACCTCCAGACGACAGATATTGAATCTTCAAATTGAGAATACATGTGCACAGACGTAGTCGTAATCATCTGTGTATTGTAATGCAGCTACGCTGAGGTAAGCACGTTCAGTTTCATTACCTTCTTTGTGTTCCAGTTTAGTAATCTACTACCTGAGAAACTCGGCATTGCCCAAGTATTCGTTTTGCTAATTTTCTAGCAGAAACGAAATCAAAGTAATGAACTGAGTTTGTAGTGTAAGCAATAGGCGACTATAGGGAAGATGTATCTAGATTTGAACCATGTAGTTATTTCTGTCAATAAAAATACAGGTAGCGTCTTGACTCATGTTTGGCATCGTGTGTCAATGCGCGCTGAGGAATGGCATCTTAAGCAGCCTTAAGTCCGCTCAAGGCAGCTGACGCCGTACGCTTTTTTTACAGCCGGCTGCTGCGCTGGCGTTCGCCGCTTGCGGTGGCCCGTCACCGACTGTACCGCGACGCTGCGGCAGTGAGCGATGGCGGCGGCTGTTTTGAACTTACACACGCCGACGTGAGAGATGCTCTGTCCCTTCCAGCTCACCACCATTCTTCGTCGTCCGTTGCACCGCTATGACGGTAGACGCGTATCCGTTCGATGATATTCGTCTGCCGTCCAGTTGGGCCATATTCAGCCTGTTGGAACGTCAGGAACGCTAGCGTCCTGATCCAGGTGGGAAGGAAAGACCTCCAGGTCCTCCCGTCTGCGACAGAGGCAGACAGGCGTTAAACTCTGTGACGTTATCACGGCGATGTAGCCATCTCTTCCAGTAGCTGGTGTTCTTGTCCATAGCGTGCAGGCAACCTACAAAAGAGTTGTGTCTGACGTTACTTCGCTGCAGTCAAGGGATCCGTCTGCCTTACGAGTTAAACAGCTGAAGAATTGATGGAGCGAAGTAGTGGCTAATGACTACCCGACAGCATTCGTCACGACCGCATTACGAAGCTATCAGCGGTTTTACTCCTGTCATGCTTGCTTAACGAGTTGGTTGTTGCATAGTACTGGTTCGTGAAAGGTCTTGGTACCGTTTGTTGCATTTGCATAGTCTTTCTTTCGCCACATACCGACCCAGTACATTCTGCTGTCCAGTTCGCCAGAAACGCCGATGTGTTTTGCCCTGACCCAGTGTTGGTGGCGACATGTTTTCACTGCGGCCAAAAAAAGGCTCTGAGCACTATGGGACTAAACATCTGAGGTCACCAGTCCCATAGAACTTAGAGCTACTTAAACCTAACTAACCTAAGGACATCACACACATCCATGTCCGAGGCAAGATTCGAACCTGCGACCGTATTGGTCGCGCGGTTCCACACTAAAGCGCCTAGAACCGCTCGATCAGACCGGCCGGTTCCAGACTGAAGCGCCTAGAACCGCTCGGCCACACCGGCCGGCTTCATTGTGGCCGTAATGACGTAATGTAGCGAGATAGCTTCGCCCTGGGATTTTGAAAATTTTACCCATTTTACTGTCCTATACAAGACTGGCACGTAACATGGAATATCGAAAAATGTTTATTCTCATGTATTCTTGAAAACACATTTCGGATTATGAAACAGTCGTACAAAGAGATATCGTAACCTACAAATGTAGAAGTACATTATTCGGCACAGTTTCGGTACGCTAGGTGCAGCTGCTCCGCGTGTCTGCAGCGCCATATTGTAAATATCTGTATGGGTACGCCTCTTCACAGTGCTACACACGGCTACTGTTTTCGCCGATAGCCTTGCGCTTCGAAATCGAAAAGCCGTCAAAAACCCTGCCTAGTGAGAGGGATTTCGTTAAGCTGACTTGACTCTAGGAATATCTTACAAGGGAAGCTTCCCATCCTAACCCCATCAGATGTAGTGGTAAGAGGGCCCAATAGACAGCCTGTCAAAAACTGAACACAGATGAAGCATGAACGTGCACTGAACTGTGAAAAAAAAGCAAACAGAAGCAGTGAACTGTCAAAAGACAAGCAGTGCAATATAGAGCAACCTGAAGAAGCAGCAGCGTCGTGGTTAGTTGGTTATGGTCTTGGACTGCCAGGTCGGTGAGCTGTGTGGAAACCTTCCTCGTATCATTTTTCTTTTCGCTGTTCGCTGTATTCAAATTTGTGTCTGTGCCGTGGTGTAACGTCCGTTTGCAACAGTAAGGTGTAAGGAAGGGACCTATAACGACAGTTGATTCTGTACAACTACTCTATTAGCAGCCCAAAGGAAGTGACTTTCGATTGGGAACCGCAAACTTTTGATGACAATGTAACAAGTCAACCGAGTCCTCCACCTGGAAACACGCCTGGTGTGACAGGTGTCATATGGTAGGAATCCCACCTAATTTGTACGCCTGGTAAAAGAGTGAGACATGCCTCCTTGACCGATGTAGGTGTTCATATGAATGTGAACGTGATTACTCCCAAGAAAGTGATGAAAACATAATAGTTTGTAACATACGCTGCAAAAACTGAACGCAAACCGTTTCACGATCACACGGTTTCTCTGTGCTTTCTCAAAACTTATGTTTTTAACATTTTCTGAGCTGCGTTTCGTTTTGGAAGTTTTGGCGCTTGAATGCCTTTGTCGTAACACAGTTCACACCCGTTTATTTGTTGTTTTCATTTCTGTGAGACGTCTATGTGATATATCGCCTGCTCTCACTATTCATCACGTTTACTTGCGACGGTAAAGTATTACTACTACATGACTCATGTTCTATAACCAGTTTATAATATGACAACCGCCAAGACTACAAAAAGAGATCAGACATTTCAATGAACCGACGGACAAATCATAATATTGTGAAAAAAAAAATACTAACGGGCCGGAGAGAGCTTTGAATGTAGCTCGTCCGCCTTAGAGTCCAACACCGTGACCACTTTTTATTTAATTGATGTCGTTTTTTGTTCGTTATGGTTCCTTGTATGTGTTCGGGCGGATGCCCATTGACACGCTTTCAAGTTCCTCGTTGACCAATTCATTCAACGTTTTCTTTTTTTATTTACTTCGTTACAGGAGGCAGCTAACCCTATGACCGAACACGCTGAGTTACCATTAAACACAACGCCGTGGCTGTTCACTTTCCCTCAATATTGCACTTGTTAAGTTTGGACAATTTACTGTTTCGATTTTTCTTCTCTTTTTCCTTTTTTCACAGTTCATTACGCCTTCTTCCTGTTTTCATGCTTGATCTATGTTCAATTCTTGACGGGAAATCCACTGAGCCATTTTCCGCTAAATCACTAAATATGGGGGGGGGGGGGGGTGATTGCGATGGGGAGTTTCCCATATTAGTATTAAGGAACAAATGTATTAAAAATTCAAATAAGATGTGGAATTTGTTCCCGCTTCTCCGTGTCTATGACGTCCTGTCTATTGAAACATGCGTCGCACAGAGGCATATTTGTGGGTATATTCATCAGCATATTTGGATACTGTCTGCGAAATATGTTACGAACAGAATTATTAGTAAAGAAGTAATAAATATGAACCTTCTCACGGAGTGGCAGTTTTTCATGCATCTCAATGCTTTATGACGTCATATCTCCCGAACTATGATAGGCATGGTTCTTACTCAAACAGCAATTGTTGCCTGACAGTAACGGATATGTGTACCAACGGTGAGGAGGGGCGGGACGGGGGTGGGGGGGGGGTGGTAGCGTACCACAGTAATAACTTTTTTCCTCTCAGCTCAACACACCAGCTATAAGCGGGAGTTTAACCGCAATTTTTAAGCATCGTTTTATGTGGAATAATACTCATATAATTAAAACGCATTAAAATGGTATGTATTTTAAAATTTGTGATTTATAAAACTCAATAGAATTTAGTTTCAGTGCTAGGTTAAAAGTGTAGAATTCCCAGAGATTTTATGAAATTCCTGAAATTCCTTGAGATTTCCCAGATTTTTCGATGTAAAATATAGTTCCCTTAGAATTTCAGGTTTTCCAGAAGAATCGCCACCCTGACTACGTTTGACTAAAGCTGGTCCAGTGGTTTAGGAGGAGATGAGGAAAAGAGACACATACACATAAACATACATTATTTGCAGTAGGTATGGATTTCAGTTGCACTCACTCGCGTTCAGACAACATAGCACGTTTCGAAAGTCGACGCCATTCTGTAAAGTTAGCTGCACTTGTGGTCGTACTTAATTATTGTTTTGGACGTAACTCTTTTCATTCTATTAGCCTACATTGTCAAAATTTCAGCTATTCGTTGTACATTGTTCTTGCTCTTTAGCAGTTCTTCGAAGGAGGTAGTAGTCATTCGGAAATATCGATGTTTATCGTTTCCAATTTTTGGTAAATGAAGTATGCTCGCGAAAGCACCCATTTGCAGTTCATCCATTTTAGCCAGAGCCACAACAAGTACTGATGGGTATCTTTTGCCGTGTTCAATATGGGAGGGGGTTGTAAGGTTTTCATATGATTTCTGCCATTGTATATAATACTGGGACAATGATAGAGAGCGTGCTGCAAGAGTCTGTGTTTAATGCAATCTGTGGTGCGCTTGTTTGACAGTCAGTTGTGCAACGCTGGAACATTCTTGTTAGAGAAATAGTAACTAACATTTGAGATTTAGAGAAAGAGATCTGATACTTGTGAATCTGGGAGAAACTATCCGGAATAATTTATTTTGGAGATGAAAACTTGTTTCTAAACCTATTTTGTTGATTGTATTGATGGAGAAGATTTGTTCGAGGCATATTTCAAGGTAACCAACGTACGCGCAAGAATGTAATGTTTGTTTGCCAACATTATCAGTTGGAGGCAAACTTTATCCCTTCTTTGTTAATTTGATCTCTTTGTTTCCTTTATGTCACAAACTACTCAATTGGTTGAAATGTCTGTAATTGTTGTGATGAGAAAATATCCTAATTGTTAGTCTTCTTCTACTGCACAGTCTTTTTCTTACAAAAATCAGAACTTAATTTTTCAAAACGATTTTCTGTAAAGCAAAATCCTCCTCAATAAAGTTTTGAATATTTTCTGGTATGTGCATTGCACCTTACGCCACACGCAGGTTGTATCTGACATAAAAGCAATACTTTGGAGTAGCTTAGTTTCCTTAAGCTTCTGCATTTCCTAACTTAAATTTGCTTTCGAGAACGTCAGTATAGCAGACACGAATTAGCGTGTTGAGCGAGAGGCAAGTTACTTTTATTTCAGGGCAGATTTCATTTTGAAATCCTGTGAGTAGACAGTACACAATTGTAATCTCCAGGAGTGTTTTGCTAAGAGAGCAGATTAGTTTATAGTAAACAGTGTAGATTATCTCAAACAGTTATTTTTTGCCATGCTGAGTAGTATTTTATTTCGTGGATATGTCAAGTGAGACATCGCACTTCATCTTACGTAACTACATCAACATTTACATCTACATGGATACTCTGCAAATCACATTTAGGTGCGAAGCAGAGGTTTTATCGAAACATTTTCACAATAATTCTCTATTATTCCAGTCTCGTAAAGCGCACGGAACAAATGAGGACATATATATTTGCGCGCGAGCTCATATTTCCTTTATTTTATTATGATGATCGTTTCCCCTATGCAGGTCGGCGTCAACAAAATATTTTCGCACTCAGAGGAGAAAGTTGGTGATTGAAGTTTCGTGAGAAGATTCCGGCGCAACGAAAATCGTCTTTGTTTTAATGATGTCCATCGCAAACCCTGTATCATTTCAGTGACGCTCTCTCCCCTATTTCGCGATAATGCGAAACGTGCTGCCCTTCTTTGAACTGCCGGCCGTAGGGACCGAGCGGTTCTAGGTGCTGCCGTCTGGACCGCGCGACCGCTATGGTCGCAGGTTCGAATCCTACCTTGGGCATGGATGTGTGTGATGTCCTTAGGTTAGTTAGGTTAGTTAGGTTTAAGTACTTCTAAGTTCTAGGGGACTGATGACCTCAGAAGTTAAGTCCCATAGTGCTCAGAGCCATTTGAACCATTTGAGCCTTCTTTGAACTATCTCGATGTACTCCGTCAATCCCATCTGGAAAGGATCCCACACGTCACAGCAGCATTCTAAAAGAGGACGGCAAGCGTAATGTAAGCAGTCTCTCTAGTAGACTTGTTACACTACTTAAGTGTCCTGCCGATAAAACGCAGTCTTCGGTTAGCTTTTTCTGCAACATTTTCTGTGAGTTCCTTCCAATTTAAGTTGTTCGTAATTCGAATGCGTAGGTATTTAGTTTCATTACGGCCTTTAGACTTGACTGATTCATGGGGTAGCCGAAGTTTAACGGATTCCTTTTAGCACTCATGCGTATGACCTCACACTTTTCGTTATTTCGCGTCAATTGCCAATTATTGCATCGTACAGGTATCTTTTCTAAATCGTTCTGATATTTTTTGGTCTTCTGGTGACTTTACTAGTCGACCCAAGATGGCTGCTCAGATTGGCTCCTAAATCGGTTATATAGATATGAAACAGCAAACGGCCTAAAACAGTACCCTGGGGAACGCCAGAAATCACATCTGTTTCACTCGATGACTTTCCGTCACTTCCTCTCTGACAGGAAATCACGAATCCAATCACATAACTGAGACGGTATTCCATAAGCACGCAATTTCACTACAAACCGCTTGTGTGGTACAGTGCCAAAACCTTTTGGAAATCTAGAATTATGGAATACTTGCATAACTTACTTCAGTATTCAGTTTTAGTCAAATAGTTTCTGCTGAGCACACAACTGGGATTTAATGAGATTGATTTTCATTATTTCCAATTCAGTATTTTACTAAGACTGACATTTTGTTTCGCATCACTGGTCATATGTGCAACACGGGGCAACCAACAGTCCATATTGCTGAGCAGTTGAATATGATACCTAAGGCACACGTTACACGAAGAGGAAGCTTCCGCAAAAAAGAATATTTAGTAACGCTGTAAGACCTGTATATTTCTATCGTCTATTGTCAAATCAAAATTTATGAAAGATTTTTATGTTTTATTAATAGGATTAAGTAGGAATAATTAATATTTATCATGTTGGAAATAATTGTGGTAGCAGGGAATGTCTGTATTGTTGACAAGAGAGACCACAAATTGATATAATTTTAAAAAGGGCGGGAGAGACCGCGTATGGATACTTTTTAAGAAAATAGCGGGAAAGACCGCGCATTGATACATTTTGTAATGGTCGCAGGGATTGACTGCACCAGAAAGCATTGTTGGCGGTTGAAACCGCACTTTAGCGTTCGTAGGAAGTCAGTAGTAAGCGAGATGTGAAGCGAGTTGGTAGCAGGTCTAAAGCGAGAGGTTGAGAGGAGCAGTGTGCCTGCCAGCCACCAGCTATGATTTACAAGAGAATATAAACGGATGTACAGAGACACCAGCGAACTATTATCATAAAAGGAACCAATATTATTGAATTATGTTCTTTGCGGAACTCAAGACTACTGAAGGTACGTTTGCGCAATGCTAGTTGTAAGATTATTGTTAAAAGTAAGTCCCATTTGAACGTTTGTAAAATCATTCCATTCAGAATATAATTAACTTTTGCCAGCAGTATTGCATTTCTAATTATAATCCATCCCTAAAACCATCAACGTAAAACTTTGCAAAATTTTATTGTTGTCAAGAAAAAGTTTAACTGTGAATTACGTAACTTCAGTCAAATTAATTAAAGAATAACGTCAGCTTTGCTATTAAAGAATAACGTCAGCTTTGGTAATAAATACAGCCACTTATTATGAAAGCCCACCAGCAGCTAATGGAGTATAGTAAAACAGAGTAAGTATATTCATGTCGCAGTTCGATGTAGCAGTCAGATGGCGATCCAGTAACAGTAAAAAAGGTAAGGAACAGTCTTGGTTTGTTGCAGATAACGACTGAGGGCCACACGGCGACGAGACATTCCATGTTTCGTCGAAATAATCCGAAAATCACTTTTAGAAAGCAGTAATTAAATTTGTATGCGAAGATTGAGAAAGAGAATAAATTTCAAAGGGAAGATTTCATTTCTTATTATTAAGCAAGAGATAGAAATCCTAAGGAAAGGTTTCATAGGTTAATTTAGAAGGGAAGGTTGTGTAAAAAAAAAAACAGATATAGAGGAGACGGGAAGGTTTCAATCCGTATGTAGATAAATTAGGCAGAAAGCTTACAAGGTGTCTCTCCACTCTGCCTGTGTGTGGCCACCATCACCTGTACCCCTGTCGCTGCCATAAGATGCCGTGTGAAGCGGCAATTGCCCCCGGGCTCTCGCTACGCTACCTGCAAGAAGTGTCGTGGCAGCCGCTGGGACAGACAGAGCGGTTGTTGGAGGGGGGGGGGGGGGGGGGGGGGGAACGGCGACTACTGTTACTGCTGCTGCTGCCGCCGCTACGACGCTCTGGAGGCGACGCACGTCGCAGCCGTTCGTGGCGCCCTGGCGCGCCATTGCTTTCATCACCGGCGATTCCTTCTCATTCAACACGGGCGGCCCGCGAATACGGAATTCGTCCCCGCGCGCCAGACGAACCATTTCTCAAAGCGGCTGTCGTTTCGCTCGAGATGCCGCGAGCAGAGAGCGACTCGTATCGATTCGAATTAGCATCGCCAAACACGCCTGGCGTGGCCTTGTGAGGCGCACTGCCCTCCCTGGAAAGGGGGAGGCGACGCTGCGGAATTTGCAGGTCGACCTCGAGGAGCACATTGCAAGTCCGCTGCAAGGGAGGGGCTTTCAGACCTACTATCTACTGCAGTACTACATCGGTGCAGCACGATTCTGTTTGCATCGAATATTAGCCTACAGTGCACTTTTATATTCCTTTCTGGCTAGCAGTACTATAATCCAGCCTGTAACGCCGGAAATGCATATCCTCCTATTTCCATCTATTGTACTATAAATTTGTTTTGCTTATTTTTGTTAACTGTATATATGACATTTCTGTGTCTTTACATATTGTACTTGTTTTACTATTTGTATATATATATATATATATATATATATATATATATATATATATATATATATGCATTTATGTCGATGTATAATTGGCTTGTTTCGTAAATATTATTTGTATTTTTACGCTGGGTCTTGCCTAGGGAAAACTGCTGTCGAACGATTACATCGATAGGTCGTGTGAAGAATCAAAGTGTGTAGGATCTTTGGTAGTGTTAACTCTGCCTCGTGGAGCGCGGGCAGAGAAAAGAGAGGAGTATGGCTGGGGTAGTGCGGTTGAGCAGGTGTGTGGTGTGGCGCTCCCGCGAGTTGCCGCGCTTTCGGGGTTTGGCAGCATGTAATTGCGCTCGACTCGCGATGATAGTTTCTGACACGGTGTCGCGGACGGGAAGCATTAGCTGGCGCACATCAAGAGCCCGTTTCGCCTGGTGACCGTGTCGAGGAGAAGGCGCGCCAACATCCAGCTTCTGCAACAGCGACGGCCGACAATGAGTGACTGTCGCCACCTCCTCGATCGACGGCTTCAAACCTTCAATCAACCAACAAGGAAGACTGGAAGCACGTAAAGTTTCAGAACTGTATGGCAGACCTCAGCTTTTCAAACTGTTCCATTTTCCTCGCAAAATTACAGCAACTTAGCAAGAACCTTTGTTGCTCATTGTCCCAATTGCATTACCAAGCAGGGTCCCTTCCTTTTCCGAAATGAACCCGAGTGTCGTTGAAATTCAGACGCCAGCATTAAAGTACAATCATTCCATTTCACTGCTTTAATTTCAAAGTTCAGTTTAAGTATTCATAGCTGGCTACAATATTTAGATTACGCAAGCACAAATTAAGAGTGCGAGTTTTGTTACCGTATTTTAGCTTACCTGTGACTGCAGCTCAGCTTGGTACGTACTAAATTTTACTATTGTTAATTGTTCAGAATCATTTAATTCAAGTTCAAAGCTAAGTCTCTTATTTCTAAATTGCGTAGATTCAAGTAGCTTTTGAAATGATTGCTGAGGTAGTCCAAGACTAACCGTATCTTACTGAATTTCGATGTGCTTCAGAAAGAAAGCTTCTTATTAATTTCAGTCACTAAATTAACTTTCAATTTTCTGGTTTTATTAATTCTTTTGCTAAATTAAGTCAGAGTGCAGCGAAATTTATTACTTCTGACAAACTTTCAGTTTTCATACTACGCGTGTCAACCTTCAGTTGCCACGCTTCTAGTTCTAATTATATGTGTAATAATCTTTCTTTTTCAGTTACTATAGTAATTGTCCTTAGGACTGGCGACCGTAATTTCCCCCAAATCTCAAATATCTAATTACCGCTAGTTAATTGTTAACGTAACGGCCGCACATTTACTTTCTTTATTAACTTTACCCCTTTTCAAAATTAATTTCCAACAGTTTCATTTGCATTTTTCCTTTCATTTAGATGTAACCCTTTCCTCCCTCTTTACCGACAGATTAACTTCGGTGACGATTGCTTTTCCCAAATTTCCATTAGGTACACGCGGTTTAATTTTTCACTGTCATTAAGGTCGATAAGAGAGGGGGAGGTTACAAGCCATCCTGCGGTCAAAGTATCATGGCAAACAGTTAAAACAATTCTTTAAAAAAACATTTAAAAATTACATTTTCTTCTATGACAGCAGGCTCTTGGTATGGAATGCAACATAAAATAAAGTCAGACCCTTATCAAGTAGTCAAGCTCGCTTCCCAACAGGGTCCACGAGAAATAAAGGCCTTGGAAAGAATTTATATCACACCAGTCGGCTTGTTCGCCACTCTTCACGAGTGATCGGCTCCATGCAGGACACACCGGAAATCAATATGTAATTATTAATTATCAGGTCCGCGGCTCGTGGTCTTGCGGTAGCGTTCTCGCTTCCCGCGCGATGGGTCCCGGGTTCGGTTCCCAGCGGGGTCGGGGATTTTCTCTGCCTCGAGATGACTGGGTGTTGTGTGTCTTTCATCATCATTTCATCCTCATTCACTCGCAAGTCGCCGTAGTGGCGCTAAAAAACTTGGGGAGCGGCGGCCGAACCGCCCCGCGAGGGGTCTCCCAGCCACAAATGCCATACGCTCCTTATTATTATTATCAGGTGTTGTGTGCGACTTCATACACAACAGTGGGGAGAGGTGGGATTCAGAGTGAAGCGACAGCTGTAGTTGTAGCAAAGCTGAACAGGAGTAGAAGTGATAAGCGAACAATGTAACACAACAAGTGGGAGACAATTGCAGACGCACTTCCAGTGCTGACCTACAACTGTAGAGCGATTGCCGAGTTGTGATGCGCTAGTCGGCACGAATAATGGCATCCGCACGATTCAGCATGTCTGCAGCAGTGGCTGTGACAGGGATTCCCGACCGTGGTTGATCATGGTTCTGTGTTTCTGCATTTCCTGAGGCTGTAACTTTCTTTACCCATCGCCCAACTGTACTCCTATCAACTGCAGCTTCACCATACACTGCAGACAAACGTTTGTGAATGTTCACCACAGTTTCTTTTTCTGCACACAAGAATTCAATAACAGCTCGCTGCTTGTAACGTGATTCGTTTGTAGACGCCATTTTGATGCTGTACCTACGGCTCTGCCATCTGCCAGAACATTCGAAACTTTACCAAATGGTTCAAATAGCTCTGAGCACTATGGGACTTAACATCTGTGGTCATCAGTCCCCTAGAACTTAGAACTACTGTAAGTAGGCTGTTTAGGTTTTTTTATTGGTAACGCCACCTCTGTATGAAAATCACAGACTGCACACAGCACAGCCAGTGATTTTCATACAGAGGTGGCGTTACCAATAAAAAAAAACCTAAACAGACTACTTACATCTTTACTGCTCAGACTTTGAGAAAAACACTGCAATGTGATGATTGATCAGGACTGTCTTTATGGGCTGTGAGAAAATTTTAGCTTTTGACCAACATTGTATCAATAAGTGTGTGCATTGGATTTCTTTGTTATTGTAATTATGAAAAATTTTTTCAAATCTGTATTGGCCACTGCCCAACCCAATTTGTAAAATTTTTTGTGGGGAGCATGGGGACTATGTAAGTAGGCTGTTTAGGTTTTTTTATTGGTAACGCCACCTCTGTATGAAAATCACTGGCTGTGCTGTGTGCAGTCTGTGGCTGCTTTTCATTGTTGTAATACTCGCCATTGTAGTGTTAGGCAGCTGGCTGTGAACAGCGCGTAGGGTTGGCAGTTGGAAGTGAGCCGCCAGCAGTGGTGGATGTGGGGAGAGAGATGGCGGAGTTTTGAAATGTGTCATGAACTGCTACATAAATTATGACTATTGAGGTAAATACATTGGTTGTTCTCTATCAAAAACTTTCATTTGCTAACTATGCCTATCAGTAGTTAGTGCCTTCAGTAGTTTGAATCTTTTATTTAGCTGGCAGTAGTGGCGCTCGCTGTATTGCAGTAGCTTGAGTAGCGAAGATTTTTGTGAGGTAAGTGATTTGTGAAAAGTACAGGTTAATGTTAGTCAGGGCCATTCTTTTGTAGGGAATTTTGAAAGTCAGATTGCGTTGCGCTAAAAAATATTGTGTATCAGGTTAAGCACAGTCGTGTATAAATGTTCAAAGGGGACGTTTCACTACTTAAACCTAACTAACCTAAGGACATCCATGCCCGAGGCAGGATTCGAAACTGCGACCGTAGCGGTCACGCGGTTCCAGACTGAAGCGCGTAGAGCCGCACGGCCACACCGGCCGGCAAACTGTACCAGCGCACAGAACCAACATCACATGTGAAGCACCAACAAGGAAGCTTGTCTATGTATATTGATGGCATTTTTTTAAAAATATGGGGCATTACTTATTGAACGACCCTCGTATTAGAACCCTTAGAAATAAAAGAGTTTACAAATTATGTCAAAAACATAAATAATCCAAATGGAGCCTCACTTGCTTTTGTTTGACAGACAGTTCCTGTACTTCTCTGTACTAGTAGAATCTACACGGCAGATAATGTCAACCTACAAAAACACAAAAAAATCGCTACCACATATGTCACAGAACTAACAGATTTGCTAGAATACACTCTCTCATACAACTAGTTAAAATTCTACATGCGCCGCGAATTAGAGTTCCACTGCTTTACTTGGTTGTCGGTGCCAGTGCTGGTGTTGCCTTTCAATGCAGCAGAGCACACTGGCTACAGCAAAATAACAGCTCACAGCATAGTGGGCATGCAGTGATGTGTGGGCACAGTGAGGACTGAACTGGTAACATCAGCTTGGAGCCCTCACTATAGGGGCCATGATCAGTGGCACACAGTACTTAGTGTTCGCCTCTGGGTTACGCGTGGAGCACTGGCTGAGTTAGTATACACTCCTGGAAATGGAAAAAAGAACACATTGACACCGGTGTGTCAGACCCACCATACTTGCTCCGGACACTGCGAGAGGGCTGTACAAGCAATGATCACACGCACGGCACAGCGGACACACCAGGAACCGCGGTGTTGGCCGTCGAATGGCGCTAGCTGCGCAGCATTTGTGCACCGCCGCCGTCAGTGTCAGCCAGTTTGCCGCGGCTTACGGAGCTCCATCGCAGTCTTTAACACTGGTAGCATGCCGCGACAGCGTGGACGTGAACCGTATGTGCAGTTGACGGACTTTGAGCGAGGGCGTATAGTGGGCATGCGGGAGGCCGGGTGGACGTACCGCCGAATTGCTCAACACGTGGGGCGTGAGGTCTCCACAGTACATCGATGTTGTCGCCAGTGGTCGGCCGAAGGTGCACGTGCCCGTCGACCTGGGACCGGACCGCAGCGACGCACGGATGCACGCCAAGACAGTAGGATCCTACGCAGTGCCGTAGGGGACCGCACCGCCACTTCCCAGCAAATTAGGGACACTGTTGCTCCTGGGGTATCAGCGAGGACCATTCGCAACCGTCTCCATGAAGCTGGGCTACGGTCCCGCACACCGTTAGGCCGTCTTCCGCTCACGCCCCAACATCGTGCAGCCCGCCTCCAGTGGTGTCGCGACAGGCGTGAATGGCGGGACGAATGGAGACGTGTCGTCTTCAGCGATGAGAGTCGCTTCTGCCTTGGTGCCAATGATGGTCGTATGCGTGTTTGGCGCCGTGCAGGTGAGCGCCACAATCAGGACTGCATACGACCGAGGCACAAAGGGCCAACACCCGGCATCATGGTGTGGGGAGCGATCTCCTACACTGGCCGTACACCACTGGTGATCGTCGAGGGGACACTGAATAGTGCACGGTACATCCAAACCGTCATCGAACCCATCGTTCTACCATTCCTAGACCGGCAAGGGAACTTGCTGTTCCAACAGGACAATGCACGTCCGAATGTATCCCGTGCCACCGAACGTGCTCTAGAAGGTGTAAGTCAACTATCCTGGCCAGCAAGATCTCCGGATCTGTCCCCCATTGAGCATGTTTGGGACTGGATGAAGCGTCGTCTCACGCGGTCTGCACGTCCAGCACGAACGCTGGTCCAACTGAGGCGCCAGGTGGAAATGGCATGGCAAGCCGTTCCACAGGACTACATCCAGCATCTCTACGATCGTCTCCATGGGAGAATAGCAGCCTGCATTGCTGCGAAAGGTGGATATACACTGTACTAGTGCCGACATTGTGCATGCTCTGTTGCCTGTGTCTATGTGCCTGTGGTTCTGTCAGTGTGATCATGTGATGTATCTGACCCCAGGAATGTGTCAATAAAGTTTCCCCTTCCTGGGACAATGAATTCACGGTGTTCTTATTTCAATTTCCAGGAGTGTATATACCAATATGCTTGGTCCAGGGGATTGCCCGGTGTGGTTGACGGGACGGCAGCTGTCATCATCAGAAGGAGTCGCAGCAGAGGTAATATCAAGACAACCAGCTACAAGACAACACAGTTAGTAACACCTCAAGAGAGCAGCCAGTTTGACGTGGCAAAGCAGGACGTGAAGGGGCAAAGAGTGGGAGAGCCTGATGGACTTCCAGTCGGAGCTTGTGGTCGCTTGCTGTCAACGTGGGACATACTTCTGGTCTGGAACAGTGGACTGTGCTTGGCTTCATGCGTTCAGAGAACACAGTGCAGCCAGGAGTGTTGTTAGCTGCAGTGTTGCCAGCTATGATAGTTAAAGGAAATTATGCCAATTGCAGTTACTCCAGTTCTTGTAGTGCCGACGAATATGAAGTTCCCAAAGGGCCATAATTCTCGACTACTTCTCCAAACGTATGAAGACTCATTACAAACACAGCAGCAAGAAATAGAGGCCAGCTCATACAATAGCAAAGATGCGACTAGGTGACATCTGAGTGGTGTCCCATAGCAAAGTGGCTCCATGTGCGAGTAAGCTGAGCAGCTGCTCCCGGCTATCACATATTGTAGTGGCAGAGAGCGATCGTGGTACTGTGCCATTGGAGGTGTGGCTCAGTGCGTGCGCTTTATTGAATCTGACAGATCCCGTGCGACCGCTATCGGCTTCTTAGAGACAACTGAAATTCCATTTCTGTGACGCCTGTGGTCTGTGTCATGGTATCGATACATGATACACTGTACCACACAAGCGGCTCGTAGTAATATTGCGTACTTACGGAATATCGTCTCGGTTATGTGACTGGATTTGCGATTTCCTGTCAGAGAGGTTACAGTTCGTAGTAACTGACGGAAAGTCATCGAGTAAAACAGAACTGATTTCAGGCGTTCCCCAAGGTATTGTTATAGGCCCTTTGTTGTACCTTATTTATATAAACGATTTGGGAGACAATCTGTGCTGAGGTCTTCGGTTGTTTGCAGATGACGCTGTTGTTTATCGACTAATAAAGTCATCAGAAGACAACAAACTGCAAAACGACTTAGAAAAAATATCTGAAGGGTGCGGAAAGTGGCAGTTGACGCCAAATAACGAAAAGTGTGAGGTCATCCATATGAGTGCGAAAAGGAACTCGTCAAACTTCGGGTACACGATAAATCAAGCTAATCTAAAACCCATAAATTCAACTAAGTACCTAGGAATTACATCTACGAACAACATAAATTGGAAAGAACACATAGAAAATGTTGTGGGGAAGGTTAACGAAAGGCTCCGTTTCACTGGCAGGACACTTAGAAAATGTAACAGACCTAGTAAAGAGACTGCCTCCACTACGCTTGTCCGTCCTCATTTAGAATACTGCTGCGCATTGTGGGATCCTTAGCACGTAGTACTGACGGAGTACATCTAAAAAGCCGGCCATGGCGGCCGAGCGGTTCTAGGCGCTACAGTCTGGAACCGCACGACCGCTACGGTCGCAGGTTCGAATCCTGCTTCGGCCATGGATGTGTGTGATGTGTCACCGCTAGACACCACACTTGCTAGGTGGTAGCCGCGGTCCATTAGTACATGTCGGACCCGCGTGTCGCCACTGTGTGATCGCAGACCGAGCGCCACCACATGGCGGGTCTAGAGAGACGTACGAGCACTCGCCCCAGTTGTACGACGACGTTGCTAGCGACTACACTGACGAAGCCTTTCTCTCATTTGCCGAGAGACAGTTAGAATAGCCTTCAGCTAAGTTAATGGCTACGACCTAGCAAGGCGCCATTAACCATTAGTAACGTTGCATGTACCTCAAGATAGAGTCTCACTTGTATCATCCAGAATGCTGTATACCAAAGGACAATATAAAAGTTAAGTGTTCTGGTAGCTACGTTCTTTTCTTTATCACATTCATTACGAATCCTGTTCCAGACTTAACGCCAGACGGCGTGAGTTGACGCGTGCCCTTTCGGCTACTTCACTGTGGACTGGCTGCCTTAACAGTCCACTACATGATGTCCTTAGGTTAGTTAGGTTTAAGTAGTTCTAAGTTCTAGGGGACTGATGTCCTCAGAAGTTAAGTCCCATAGTGCTCAGAGCCATTTGAACCACTGAACATCGAAGAAGTTCAAAGAAAGGCTGCACGTTTTGTATCATCGCGAAATATGGGAGAGAGTGTCACAGAAATGATACAGGATTTGGGCAGGAAATCATTAAAATAAAGGCGGTTTTCGTTGCGACGGAATCTTCTCACGAAATTCTAATCACCACCTTTATTCTCCGAATGCGAAAATATTTTGTTGACAGCGATCTACATAGGGCGGAACGATCACCACGATAAAATAAGGGAAGTCATAGCTCGTAGGAAAGATATAGGTGTTCATTCTTTCCGCGCGCTATACGAGATTGGAATAATAGAGAAATGTGTAGGTGGTTCGATGAACCCTCTGCGAGGCGCTTAAAAGTTATTTGCAGAGTATCCATGTAGATGTAGATGTAGAAAAGGTAGCCACTAGGGGTCATAACTTAGCATTTGCTATCGTGCAGAGACGAATTATTAAGGATGTCAAATTTAACACCTTTCAGTCGCATAGTTTCCAAACAAATTTTAGTTGGCTACCAGTTTCGGCGATTTACTACGGCGAAACACGTAGCCAAATAAAGTAAGTTTGGAAACTAGACAGCTGAAACGTGTGTAATTTGACATCCTATATCGAAAAGGCGAGTCCCGCAACCGTCTCTGGAAATATGAACATACAAAGAATTATTAAAATTGTCTGAAACAGTTACTCGTTCCCCGCCTGAGATGGCTGCTGGGAACTCACAAGATCTGCAGTGTCATGTGCTGTGACGTGTGCGACAGGATCTGTCTTTCTCATAGGCCTTAATTCCCACGTAGGTGTGATGTATCCCAATAGTGAACGACAATGCTGCACTTCAAGTAGATACAAACTGGGGCCAGAAGTGATAAAAATGAGTCTAAAAAATAAAAATAGTACAAAATGTGAAATGAAAGAGGATAACCAATAAAACGGTAACAAAACAGTTCCGACTTTTATGAAACATTAATAGCAAAATAACAAATCTGGGTTACTGTTTTCCATTCAGCTTTTGTATTTGGTGTGTATCACGATAATACATATATGCGCCCAATAAAGTTGTCCCCAACAATAGCATAAAATACAACAGAAAACAAAATTTTTATATTGAAAACATGTCCAGCATCTACAGGGAACAGTGGCACAATGTGGCTATACACCAAGGTGTCAAAAATCATGGGATATCGATATGCATATATACTGAATACGGTAGTATCGCGTACACAAGGTAAAAAAGGGCAGCGCATTAGAGAAGCAGTCATTTGTTCTCGGGTGATTCACGTGAAAAGGTGTACGACGTGATTATGTCCGCACGACACAAATCAACAGACTTTGGACGTGGAATAGTAGTTGGAGCTAGGCGCATGCGACATGCCATTTCAGCAAAACATTAGGGAATTCAGTAGTCGGAGATTCATAGTAACAAGAGTGTACCGGAATACCATATTTCACGCATCACGTCCCACCACGGACAATTCATTGGCCGACGGCCTTCACTTAACGACAGACAGCAGCGGCATTCGGAGAGTCAGTGCTAACAGACAGGCTGCACTACATAAATAAACGCAGAAATCAATCTGGGACGTGCTACAAACGTATCCGTTAGGACAGTGCGGCGAAATTCGGCCTTAATCACCGATCACAGTAGACAGCCAACGCGATTGCCTTTGTTGAAGCACGACATCGTCTCCAGAGCCTCTCCTTGGCTCGTGACCATATCGGTTGGACCCTAGAGGACTGTAGAATTGTCTCCTGGTGAGATGAGTCCTGATTTCAGTTGGTAAGAGCTGATGTGACACGCTTCGAGTGTGGTGTAGACTCCACAAAACCATGGACCCAAGTTACCAACAAGGCACTACTGTGCAAGTTGGTGATCTTTCCATAATAGTGTGGGCTGGGTCATCTGGTCCAATTAAATCGACTGCTGACTAGAAATGATTTTGTTCGGCTACTTCGAGACCATCTGCAGCCATTCATAGACTCCATGTTCCCTTTTTCCTTCAGAAAATCCTGCATCAACGAAATTTTGCAATTATGCACGGCTAAAGAGGCTAAGTGGTTCTATTTTCGTATTTGTGCAGGGGCTCCCAACAACTTGTTGAGCCCGTGCCATGTCGAGTTGTTGCAGTGTGCCGGACAAAAGGAAGTCTGAAACGATATTAAGAGGTGTCCCGTGTTCTGTATCACCTTAGTGTATATTACTCTGCCACAATCAGTTGATGATGATTGCCCACTATTTTAGTTTCATGTTTACCCAGCAGTGTCCATATGTACGACGGAGCTCTTTGCTGTGCCGTATCGCGATTCTTCACGTAGTTCCGCAGTACCAACTCCAAACATAAATTCCAGTTGCAGATGAGACATACTGTCGATAAGAGCAATTTTATTGACAGCAAGGAATGAAAAATACATATTCAAACCAAGATCTCACAGCTAATAACGCTGAGGAATCAGTTAAAGCTATAAAAATAGAATATTCTGTTTTGACTTGTAAAACATATCGTGTCCCCATCCTCTAATTTGTGTCATAAAGCGGATATAATTCCCAAAGAGTCGTATACTGATGAGCAAACATACAATGTAAAACATAACGATGAATATTAAGACATCTGGAGGTACTACAAAAGGCGTTTAGGACATAAAAAAGTTATAAACGAATATTTCCATTGACGACATGATCTGTATTATAAAACGAACTTGTTAAAGCATAAAAACCGGATATAGGTGAAATTATAGAGCTCACTACTACACAAGAACTACATATCTAATTACTTCACATTTAATAAGAAGAGATGTCATCAAAACAATGGGTTTGGTAAGGAAATCCCACTAGCTGGAACTGTTGGTGAAATTTTCATGATGGAATTGAGTGCATATTTTATAAATTATCTCCTAGCACAACGAATAAACTTACTTAAGAGGAATGTCACTGACACGGTGTTCTTATCCAAAGATCATTGTCTGGAAGTGGAGCATACGGTGGCTAGTTTTAACATTGTGCATTGTAAATTGTATCATAGCTGAATATGAAGAGGCAAACCTTTCTTTGTTACATCTAGAGAAAGAAAACAAAAGGCATACTTTCGGAATATATAGGCCTCACAACTTGAATTTTTCCAGTTACTTGTTCTCTTCAAATTTACTAAATTTTGTAAGATTTGTACCGTAACTTTACATTAACTGTATTACATATTTACCTTTTACATTATTGTCTTTCGAATATGGTAACTGCAAGTTCGAATCATCCAAAGGAACAGAAATAAAAGAGCATTGCCGGCCGCGGTGGCCGTGCGGTTCTGGCGCTGCAGTCCGGAACCGCGGGACTGCTATGGTGGCAGGTTCGAATCCTGCCTCGGGCATGGGTGTGTGTGATGTCCTTAGGTTAGTTAGGTTTAAGTAGTTCTAAGTTCTAGGGGACTTACGACCTAAGATGTTGAGTCCCATAGTGCTCAGAGCCATTTGAACCATTTAAAAGAGCATTTTCCCAACTCTCTTCCACAGAATTCTGAAATTATCGCTTTTCAATCATGAGAAAATTAAAGAGCAGAAATTAAAGAGGTGAACACTTTATACCAGACTGCAACAACCACATCGTATACGGTTTAGGAAACTGAACACTAACATAAAACAATGGAAAGTAAGACTAACAAAGAATTACGTGCAAAACATAATTGAATATTCATAAGTATGACTATAGAACGGCATCACAGGCAAAATTGAGCGGTTGTTCAGGAGAAATAAAATTTTTTTTTAAATGAGGGCATTAACAGTTTTATTGGTAAGGTGTGTAATAATTCTTACATTAGTGAATGTACGCTCTCACGGCGTATACTGTTCTTCGAAAACTCTCGGTTTCCCGCCCGGTTGGCAGTTTTAAAATATTGCGAGGTTTCGACGAGTTTCATAATCCTCACTTTCTAGAGAAGTGTCGAGATAAGCGGATGCTTTTACATTTATACTAGTGGTGTACTCATGCTCCACCTATCTACGGGAGGTCGCACATTGTCTGGCAGGCGGGCGAAGAGCTTGGGGTAGCGGGTGCACCGTGTACATGTCGGCATGGGCATTCCGGTCACGTCTTGTGAATTGGACGGTGCCGACTGCGCTCTTCTTGTATTGCCACTAACGTGGAATTCCACGCAGCAGTTAGTTGCTATCCTTCTCTTCCGATGACCATATTCGCGTCAAGCCGTATTTCATTGGATTCCTTTGTGACGGTGTCCGCACAGCCAGTTGCTAGGCAAAATATCTAGGCGCTTTGAAAGACAAAGTCATGGTCGTTCTTGATGATTTCCTCTACTATTCCCTATTTCCCAGTTGCACATGTCTGATGAGCTACTTTCATTTTAAACTGGCGTATATTGGCTGAAATGGTTTATTGGAAACTGTGATCTACACTGTGACTGTGACTCTTACAGTACAAACTTCAGTTTATTTCACGATCGATCTAAGTGGAGCTGTATGCGGGTGTCGAGTGCGATTTGTAAATTAGGTAATCCGACTGAATACTAATTCCGCTCTCCATCAGCCAGAACTTTTCGAGGCGTTTCTTCACAAAATGTTTTCCAGGTTGCCAAATTTGGTGTGCACTGTTTCAGTCTGTAACTTTTTAATATGAAGTACTATTAAAAACAGCGAAATTTGATGGAGATCACCGATATGGACTCCACTGCGGAGTCCACTGAAGCTCCAAAGCAAATGATGTAAGCATACGTATTCAAATACAGAGGTATGGAAACAGGCAGAATACGGCGCTGCGGTCGGCCACGCCTATGGAAGACAACAAGAGTCTGGCGCAGTTGTTAGATCGGTTACTGCTGCTACAACGGCAATTATCAAGATTTGAGTCTGAACGTGGTGTTACAATCGGCCCACGAACGATGGAACTCAACATCTCCGAGGTAGCGATGAAATGTAGATTTTCCCGTACGACCACTACACGAGTGTACCGCGAATATCAGGAGTCCGGTGAAGCATCAGATCTTCGTCATTACTGCAGCCGTAAGAAGATCCTGCGATAACGGGACCAACGACGAACGAAAAGAATCGTTCAACGTGACAGAAGTGCAACCCTTCCGCAAACTGCTGCAGATTTCAATGCTGGGCGATATCAACAGCGTGTGAGACATTCGACGAAACAACATCGATTTGGTCTTTCGGAGCCGAAAACCCACTCGCGTATCGTTGATGACTGCACAACGCAAAGCTTTAATCCTCGGCCGGCCGAGGTGGCCGAGCGGTTCCAGGCGCTACAGTCTGGAACCGCGAGACCGCTACGGTCGCAGGTTCGAATCCTGCCTCGGGCATGGATGTGTGTGATGTCCTTAGGTTAGTTAGGTTTAAGTAGTTCTAAGTTCTAGGCGACTGATGACCTCAGCAGTTGAGTCGCATAGTGCTCAGAGCCATTTGAACGATTTTTTTAATCCTCGCCTAGGCTCGTCAACACCGAAATTAGACTGTTAATGAATGGAATAATGTTGCTTGGTCGTATACGAATTGTATCGAGCGGATGGATGTGTACTGGTGCGGAGACAACCTCATGAATCCATGGATCCTGTATGTCAGCAGGAGAATCTTCAGGCCGGTGAAAGCTCTGTAATGGTGCAAGGCGTGTATAGTTGGAGTGATATAGGGCTCCTGATACGTCTACTCTGACAGGTGACACGTAGGTAAGCATCCTGTCTGATTACCTGCATCCGTTCATGTCCATTGTGCGTTCCGACGGACTTGAGTCATTCCAGCAGGACAATGCGACACCCCACACGTCCAGAATTGCTACAGAGTGGCTCCAGGAACACTCTTCTGAGTTTAAACGCTTCTGCTGGCCATCAAACTCCAGAAACATGAACATTATTGAGCATATCTGGGAGCCTTGCAATGTGATGTTCGGAAGATATCCCCACCCCATCGTACCCTTACGGACTTATGGATAGCGCTGGAAGATTTGTGGTGCCAGTTCCCTCCAACGCTACCACAGACATCCCACGTCGTGTTGCGGCACTTCTGCATGCTCGCGGGGCCCTACACGATTTTAAGCATGTGTATCAGTTTCTTTGGCTCTTCAGTGTATGAGACCAATTCGGAAAACTACAGAGAACCAAACACTTGTGAGGTAGACACACGGGACAAACACGTAGAACATTAGATGTCAGATACAAAGAACACATGAGAGCCTGGAAATATGGGACAAACCAGTCCACATTTGCAGTACAGCTAAGAGAACACGATAACAAACCAACCACTAGAGGAGAAGAAGACATGAAAATAATTACAATGAACAATAAAAAAACACCTCCTAACACTGCAAGAAAATTACCACATACAGAAAACTAAAGCAGAAGGGAAAATCCTGTTGAATGATAAAGTACACATGCCAGGCTATTCATTGTTTACACTAATAGATAAAATAATAGGAAAACGCTCCCAAAGATCATCCAACAACTTTACTCACTTATCCATGAACCCCTCCACAGAACACTGAACGAGAAGTAAAACCAGCTGTCAGTAAAGCTTTCAACCACTCGCTAATAGCTATTACATTCATCTTCAACACCATACAGTTCGAACTACCAAACACCACCAGCACAAAAAAAAAAAAAAAAAAAAAAAAAAAAAAAAAAAAAAACACATCATGAATAGAAGCTGGTTTTGAACATGTTGTTGTTGTTGTGGTCTTCAGTCCTGAGACTGGTTTGATGCAGCTCTCCATGCTACTCTATTCTGTGCAAGCTTCTTCATCTCCCAGTACCTACTGCAACCTACATCATTCTGAATCTGCTTAGTGTATTGATCTCTTGGTCTCCCTCTACGATTTTTACCCTCCACGCTGCCCTCCAAAGCTAAATTTGTGATCCCTTGATGCCTCAAAACATGTCGTACCAACCGATCCCTTCTTCTAGTCAAGTTGTGCCACAAACTTCTCTTCTCCCCAATCCTATTCAATACCTCCTCATTAGTTACGTGATCTACCCACCTTATCTTCAGCATTCTTCTGTAGCACCACATTTCGAAAGCTTCTATTCTCTTCTTGTCCAAACTATTTATCGTCCATGTTTCACTTCCATACATGGCTACACTCCATACAAATACTTTCAGAAACGACTTAAATCTATACTCGATGTTAACAAATTTCTCTTCTTCAGAAACGATTTCCTTGCCATTGCCAGTCTACATTTTATATCCTCTCTACTTCGACCATCATCAGTTATTTTACTTCCTAAATAGCAAAACTCCTTTACTACTTTAAGTGTCTCATTTCCTAATCTAATCCCCTCAGCATCAACCGATTTAATTTGACTACATTCCATTATCCTCGTTTTGCTTTTGTTGATGTTCATCTTATATCCTCCTTTCAAGACACTGTCCATTCCGTTCAACTGCTATTCCAAGTCCTTTGCTGTCTCTGACAGAATTACAATGTCATCGGCGAACCTCAAAATTTTTACTTCTTCTCCATGAATTTTAATACCTACTCCGAATTTTTCTTTTGTTTCGTTTACTGCTTGTTCAATATACAGATTGAATAACATCGGGGAGAGGCTACAACCCTGACTCATTCCTTTCCCAACCACTGCTTCCCTTTCATGCCCCTCGACTCTTATAACTTCCATCTGGTTTCTGTACAAATTGTAAATAGCCTTTTGCTCCTTGTATTTTACCCCTGCCACCTTCAGAATTTGAAAGAGAGTATTCCAGTTAACGTTGTCAAAAGCTTTCTCTAAGTCTACAAATGCTGGAAACGTAGGTTTGCCTTTTCTTAATCTTTCTTCTAAGATAAGTCGTAAGGTTAGTATTGCCTCACGTGTTCCAACATTTCTACGGAATCCACACTGATCTTCCCCGAGGTCCGCTTCTACCAGTTTTTCCATTCGTCTGTAAAGAATTCGCGTTAGTATTTTGCAGCTGTGACTTATTAAACTGATAGTTCGGTAGTTTTCACATCTGTCAACACCTGCTTTCTTTGGGATTGGAATTATTATATTCTTCTTGAAGTCTGTGGGTATTTCGCGTGTCTCATACATCTTCCTCACCAGATGGTAGAGTTTTGTCATGACTGGCTCTCCCAAGGCCATCAGTAGTTCTAATGGAATGTTGTCTACTCCCGGGGCCTTGTTTCGACTCAGGTCTTTCAGTGCTCTGTCAAACTCTTCACGCAGTATCTTATCTCCCATTTCATCTTCATCTACATCCTCTTCCATTTCCATAATATTGTCCTCTATATACTCCTTCCACCTTTCTGCCTTCCCTTCTTTGCTAAGAACTGGGTTGCCATCTGAGCTCTTGATATTCATACAAGTGGTTCTCTTCTCTCCAAAGGTCTCTTTAATTTTCTTGTAGGCAGTATCTATCTTACCCCTAGTGAGACAAGCCTCTACATCCTTACATTTGTCCTCTAGCCATCCCTGCTTAGCGATTTTGCACTTCCTGTCGATCTCATTTTTGAGACGTTTGTATTCCTTTTTGCCTGCTTCATTTACTGCATTTTTTTATTTTCTCCTTTCATCAATTAAATTCAATATTTCTTCTGTTACCCAAGGATTTCTATTAGCCCTCGTCTTGTTACCTACTTGATCCTCTGCTGCCTTCACTACTTCATCCCTCAGAGCTACCCATTCTTCTTCTACTGTATTTCTTTCCCCCATTCCTATCAATTGTTCCCTTATGCTCTCCCTGAAACTCTATACAACTTCTGGTTCTTTCAGTTTATCTAGGTCCCATCTCCTTTAATTCCCACCTTTTTGCAGTTTCTTCAGTTTCAATCTGCAGTTCATAACCAATAGATTGTGGTCAGAATCCACATCTGCCCCTGGAAATGTCTTACAATTTAAAACCTAGTTCCTAAATCTCTGTCTTACCATTATATAATCTATCTGATACCTTTTAGTATCTCCAGGATTCTTCCAGGTATACAACCTTCTTTTATGATTCTTGAACCAAGTGTTAATTTTGAACATATACATCCAAATAGTTAGAGAGACCAAAGCGGAGGAAACACGTAATGGAGTCACAACATTTACGTTGTTAATAACAGCGTCCGAAGAAATAGTTATATCGACTGGCAAAAGAACAATAGTACACCACAAAAAAGAAGAAGAAACATGGTGAACAATGTGAAAAAGGTCAGAACTCGAAGTTGTGATATATATATTAGTAATAAATAGGTAGTGAGACCTCCATACCATATGAGAGGAAAACCGCAGATCAGCAAATCGTAAGTAATTACTTTTTTACATAAAAAATTGCGACGTGAACTCTTTGATGATGTAAAAATAATAAAACTGTATCGTTATAGATCCCACTGATGATGCCTTAGAACAAGAGAAAGGCGAAGCGCTTCTGAAAAATAAATAAATAAATAAATAAATAAATAAATAAAGTGGCAGCAGGTAAAGGCGATTTTATTAAAAAATAAAAAAACAATTATTTCTATGCTTGCTGCGGAGAATGGCACACAAACAAACTTGTTTAACGAGAAACACATGTGGGAGAAATGAAAGCTCTTGTTGTCCAGCCGAGATGCTCTAGTTTTTAAGGAATGTTATTTTTCATTCGGTAAGCTGCTTCTGTTAGCAAGCAGACTGAAATTCTGTTTACAAATTCCACTGAATTACTTATAGTGAGGACTCTACTGTAGAATCCTATTACACAAATTGTAATGATACGTTTAGTTGTAACTATGTTTGTTAATGACCAAACACACCCATGCTACCACTTCATATAAAGTGTAGTCAACTTTGACAGAATAGTTTCTGTTAAGTTAGTACATGTTAGTTTTCTGTCACTTTTACATGTTGAATTTTTCCGTAAGTTTAATAAACACATAACAGAGACTGGTCATTAATAATATACTCTCCTTCACTATTTATAACAGTCTGCCAGCGCTTGGGTAACTTTTCGATTCAGCGACGGTAGAAATCATGTGATTAAAAGGGGAAGACCTGATAGCCCCATGTTCGAAAAGCATTTTCTTCCAGAAAGGAAGTTCGTTGAAGGTTATTCGATAGAGAACGGAAAAGGTGAAAATCCGACGGCGAAATGTCAAGTGAATAAGATAGGTGCGGAATATCTTCCCCATATAGCTCCTGTGCAGCGTTTTTTTTTCCAGTCTAGCAGGATGCGGGGGAGGGGGAGGGCGTTATTATAGAGCAGCATCACTCCAAGCAGTCTTCCTTGTCGTGGTTTTCGGACAGCGTCTGCTAGACTTCTCAGTTGTTGACTATAATTGTCGCCATTGGTGGTTATACCTCGGTTCATTAATTCGTAGGACACCACACAGTCGCTGTTAAACCAGATGCATAACATTATCTTTTATGGAAGCGTGCAGGTCTTTGTAGGGGAGTTTCTGCTGTGTCAGGGCGCGTCCATTCCTTTATTTCTCTTATGTTAAGATAATGACACCACTTATCGTCACCAGTAATAGGACAGGAATAGTCGGTGTTGTTCACGAGCCAACTGATGACGAGCAGGCAGAGATGCACACATGGCAACCAGCTGAGTTTTGTAATTTCGGCTCAGAGCATGCGGTTCACATACACCCGATTTTTCAACCCTTCCCGGCGCACGCAGATGTCGCGCAATGGTGGAATGGTCACAGCTCTTAACAATTTCAGTTCTCGAATAAACTGACTTGCGTCATTGTGGGATTAATGCATTTAAACGATCTTCGTAAGACCCTGAAGGTCTTCATTAATTTGGAGGGTCACTAATGACAAAACGATCTTCCTTAAAACGAGAAAACCAATTTCTTGCTCTGGTCTGTGCAGTGGCATCATCCCCTCTCCCGGCGCATACGTTTCTCCATTTTCTAGCATCCACAACGCCACTCCCTACCTCAAAATGACAAATTGACAATATGTAAACTAAAACAGGAAGAGTGAACTATAAACAAAAAATGATAATCCATATATAAACTTGAAACGTCCCCTTAGAACAATTATACATGACTGTGCTTATACTAACACACAATATTTTTAGCGCAACGGAATCTGACGTGGCGTTACCAATATAAAAACCTAAACAGCCTACTTACAAACTCATAGGGGACGGATCACCAGCACGCAAAACAAAAACGCTGCGAATTTATGTATCAACCTAATAGAATTACGTGTTAAATTGGCTTCTGTAAGTCTTTGATAGTAGCTGGTTATAAGAAATAAAGAATCGCAATTTGTAGGCACAATACGGCTGGAGGTGGAATCCAGACTCATCAGACATTGTCAATTGCAAGTAGAGTAACTGCGTGTCCCGGAAAGGTTTTGAGATTTCATGACAAACAGCTCTGCCTTCTACACAACATCCATTATATGGTTTACTTCCTTCAGTTCTATGCTGAATTGATAGCTATAACCATGCGACGTGGCAGAGTGTATCTGCTGTTCGCGAAGATCATGATTGTATTTTTATAGGAGTGGAGGGAGTAATTTACCTTCCCTGACGCCGTGTATGTACCATCTTGCAAATGTTGTAATTCGCTTTTCCGTTTAGAAACACTATGGACTATAGGTTTGTTTATAAATAAATAAATCTTCTGCTACCAGTCACGATTTTCTTTATTTTACTATTCGCACGACGCGTTTCGAGAAATAATTCCCATTTTCAAGTGCGTTTTTATGGTGTGTGTTAAGCCATTTCTTTTGATGTTGTCAGTGTGTGTGAGTCTGCTTCATTTTGTTGACTTTTACTGTAATACATAAGAAACGCGATTTTTAGTTGGGTATCAATTCTTTCTGTGAGGTTAGTGGCTAAAATTTGAGAACAATTTGTACTTACAATTTTCTAATGGTCCATTTGTGTAGAGAGTCACACACACTTAACATCACACACAACTTGTACATTTTACACATCGAAAATATCTTATATAAACAAAACAGTTACAAAGATCTTCTTATAGGTAGTTCACAGAGATAACATTATAGGTCTTCCACAGATTATGATATGCTTTTGTACAGAGGTTAATTTATCTTTACAATTTGGCTCATGAATTACTTATACTGATTTTACAATTGTGCTTATTTCTACGTTTTACTATTTTTATTTAAGTATATTATTGAAACAGCTGAAGAAATTCACTGATTCACATTCAAGTTTTTCATTTAATATTCACATTACAGAAAATATGAAGATAAAATATTAAATGAAAAACTTGAAAGTGAATGAGTGAATTTCACATTACAGAAAATATGAAGATAAAATATTAAATGAAAAACTTGAAAGTGAATCAGTGAATTTCTTCAGCTGTTTCAATAATATACTTAAATAAAAATAGTAAAACATAGAAATAAGCACAATTGTAAAATCAGTATAAGTAATTCATGAGCCAAATTGTAAAGATAAATTAACCTCTGTACAAAAGCATATCATAATCTGTGGAAGACCTATAATGTTATCTCTGTGAACTACCTATAAGAAGATCTTTGTAACTGTTTTGTTTATATAAGATATTTTCGATGTGTAAAATGTACAAGTTGTGTGTGATGTTAAGTGTGTGTGACTCTCTACACAAATGGACCATTAGAAAATTGTAAGTACAAATTGTTCTCAAATTTTAGCCACTAACCTCACAGAAAGAATTGATACCCAACTAAAAATCGCGTTTCTTATGTATTACAGTAAAAGTCAACAAAATGAAGCAGACACACACACACTGACAACATCAAAAGAAATGGCTTAACACACACCATAAAAACGCACTTGAAAATGGGAATTATTTCTCGAAACGCGTCGTGCGAATAAAATAAAGAAAATCGTGACTGGTAGCAGAAGATTTATTTATTTATAAACAAACCTATTGTATCTACAGTCACAGGCTTTCAAAAACCATTTATAATGGATCAAATCAGAACACTATGGACTGTTTTTGAGATAATTCTTCCATTTTTTCTTCTATCCACTTTTCCAGACACGTAATGTATGCTTCTAAAGGAGTAATACATACCACGAAGCTCTGCTTATAATGTTTCTCGTGCTCTTTGGAGGACAACAGAGCCGAAGTAAGTTAGCGCTAGGAACGCCTTGTGTACGAGAGACCAGGGCCACGTTGTGGTTGCTTTTCATTAAGATATTGGCTGTTCAGCTAAAGTCTGAGGTGAGGCTTCCAGGCTGCGGTTTCCTTTGATCTGAGGGCGAGCGCTGAAACTAAGTTTACGCTTCCTGAGGTCGGATATCCGACAGCTCTCCAACGTCCACGGGCCTCACCCAGAAGAGTTGTGGGACTGCTGCGGTTATAGTGTGCCATTTTTATCAAAACAAGCGTAGCCAGAGTGTAATATCCGAGAACAAGAATCATCAGTTTCCGATTGTTGCTGTCGCTATGTTATGACTCCTTCGTATTTAATGGGTTGACATTGCATTACTTTATTCGAGCGTTTCAGATTAAATCTAGAGCTCGTTTCGTTCTTTCTGTACCTTCAGTGACAAAGCTCGTGGGATAGCATATCTATGAGAGTAAGTGCCATGTAGAGGAATGGTAATAGTAACATGTTGTTCGGTTTGATTCGTTACCGGTATGCCCTATGTTCTTTACATAATCATTCGATGGTTTTTCAGCTACTGGGTGACTGGACAAATGTATACACACTTTCACAGCTCATAGCCAAAATATTTTTTCCCTTTTTCAGTGTAACTGCTCCAAGGCAGGCTGAACTTTGAACAAAGGAGACTCATTCTGAAGTGTTACTGGAAACCTCAGAATGCAAGTGAAGTGAAACGAAGTTCAGATTGAAATTTCAACGCGAACCACAATTAATCGTCTGAGAGATAATGCTGGGGAAGAAAGAACTGTCCAGAACGGCCACAAGAACTTTCGGAAGACCACGATCATCCACCGGCCCTACAAGAGAACGAGAAATCATCAGAAGATTTCAGTACTCTCCTAGAATGTCTGTGTGGTTAGTGGCTCGTGAGACAGCAGCTCCAATAACGAGCGTCCATCGCATTCTGAAGCGTGTCCAGTGGGAAAGTTTTATTCCTAGATTACTCCACGATTTGAATGAGGATGATCATGAACGTAGAGTGGTATCCAGCAAGGCGCGCCAACAACGAACAATTCTGGTACAAGGTTGTTTGAAGTGATGTAGCCAGTTTTAAGTTAATGTTGCATTCCATCGGTCAGTGTTATCAGCTGTATCTAGACCTCAATGGCCAACAATTTGTGTACTTTCGATAAAAGGCTGGTTTCCACATCTTTTAAATTACTCGTATTTCGAAGTTAGAAATTTTTTCGTCTCTTAATAAATGCTGGTTCTACAGTCCTAAAGAGAGTGCTTACATTTTTGGGACACGCTGTATATGGAGTAAACTAAATGGAATTCATTCTTGAAGATTTTTAACATATTGTTTCAATGAGAACGTCTTACATACAATTTTAGTTTAACCGCAACTTTATTCGTACAGTTGTCAGCTGTAATGGTATTTTCGCACTGCTTGAGTAAGCTGCCAGTTAGTTCTATCCTTTTATTTTTGCTTATACATAAGAATTGTAATCTGTTATCTAGAAGAGCATGTGATGTATTTGCTTTAAGGCTTGCAGCTGTTTCTTTGTTGATTACCTGTTTTCATTGCTTGTGAATTTTTTATCCCGTTGATAGATTTCTTAAAAGAGCTTTAAAGGTTTTGCCCACATCTGTATGGATCACATGGATTTTAAAAGTGTTCATTGTGACCTTTTACTGTTTTGGTCGCTCATTTCTTATAGCGTTGTATGTTTATGCTCATAGTTTATGAAGGTGCATTATCACTTCCTCTTGTCATTAGCTGTAAGTTCAGTACTGGCCGCTGCATCCACGTTTTCCACTTACATAACGTACCTAGCCTTCCATAAGATAGTTGTTTTCTCAAGTATAATTACTATGTTTGAGCATTGTAATTATGGTTTTACAGTTGTCAGCTTGTGCTGCTACGATGTGACATATATTTTTTGACATATATTGATCATTTCTGTAGTAACACTCCGTATTACATTAATATTTCAAATATGATATACCGACAAGTACTATATGTGCATATGGTGCATTTATATGAAGTTTTAACCTGCTGTATAACTTGGTTGTTGGCGTACTTAAAACTTATTGTGGTTCCTATATAATATTACTAAAAAAAGTCTAGATAACATGTTCACATCCACGTAATCTGGAGATAATCAAATTTTTTTTTATTTTCTTTTTTGCATTTTAGAACTGACTTGCAATTTTATTGTAACAGGTTCACTTCCGTAATCATATATGTCAAATTACTAATTGAAAATGAAATGTGTGAAGTAGCATGAGTTATATCTCTGCTTCTTTGATCTCGAATATTAACCATGTTGAACTGCGACCCAGCATTATGTTTACACTGCTTGACGATCTTTTTTTTTTTTTTTTTGTCTTCTGTTTTAATGGGTTAGATCTCTTCGCGGTCGTCGCCTTTCTGTATGTGTGTACAAGTGAAGATTCTGTGTGTATTTTACGGTCTTCCACCTTTATGAAAATTACGTATTTTCACATAAATGAGGTGACAAAAGTAATGGTATACCACCTAATATCATGTCGGACCTCCTTTTGCTCGGCGTAGCGCAGGAACTCGAGGTGGCATGGGCTGAAAAAGTCACTGTATGTCCTGTACAGAAATCGTAAGCCATGCTGCCACTACAGCCGTCCATAATTTTAAAAGTGTTGCTGGCGCAGGATACTGACCTCTCGATTATTTCTCACAAATGTTCACGTAGGATGATCTGGGTGGCTAAATTGTTCGCTAAAATTGCTCAGAACGTTCTTCAAAGCAATGGCCAGCATGTGCGGCCTGGTGACATGGCACCGCTGTTTTGGAACGTGAAGGTCATAAATGGCAGCAAATGGTCTCCAAGCAGCCGAACATCACCATTTCCAGTCAATGATCGGTTCAGTTGGACCAGAGGACATAGTTCATTCCGTGAAGTCCACAAACATTATGGAGCCATCACAAGCTCTCATCGCACGTTGCCTTGTTGACAACTTTGGACCATGGCTTCGTGGTGTATGCGCCACGCTACAAACCTTCCATCAGACCTTACCAACTGAAATCGGGACTCATGTGACCCGGCCGGCGGCAGTGGCCGAGCGGTTCTAGGCGCTTCAGTCTAGAACCACGCGACCGCTACCGTTGCAGGTTCAAATCCTGCCTCGGGCATGGATGTGTGTGATGTCCTTAAGTTAGGTTTAAGGAGTTCTAAGTTCTAGGGGACTGATGACCTCAGATGTTAAGTCCCATAGTGCTCAGAGCCTTTTGGACCATTGTGAACTCATGTGACTATTTCACGGTATTCCTGACGTCTAGGGTCCAACCGATATGTTCACGAGCCCAGGAGAGGCGCCGCTGGTGATCTCGTACTTTTAGCAAAGGCGCTCGCTTCGGTGGTCTGCTGCCATAGCCCTTCAAGCCCATATTTCGTCAAGCTGCCATAATGAATACGTTCGGCGTGTGCTCCACATTGATTTCTGCGATTATTTCTCGCGGTGTTGCTCGTCTGTTAGCTCTGTCAACTCTTTGCAAACGAAGCTGCTCTTGGTCCTTAAGTGAAGGCCGTCGGCAACTGCGTTGTCCATTGTGAGAAGCTAATGCTTGAAGTTTGATATTCTCTTTGCACTTTGACGCTACGGATCTCTGAATACTGAATTGCGAAACGATTTCCGAAATAGATCGTCCCATGCGTCTAGCTCCAACCACGATTCCGCGTTCGAATCACCTGAGTACAAATGACAGGTCCGCCAATGCTGTGCCCTTTTATGCCTTGTGTACGTGATACTACTACCATCTGTATCCGTAGCTTGTCGCTGTCAGATGACTTTTGTAGTCGTTTTTGGTTTGTTTTGGTTGATGCAGATGCCGAGAGGATGGTGCAATACCGAAACCGGCTGTAATGAACTATTTCTGCTTCAGCTCTGTGTCATGCATTTCAAAAACCACGTTACTGCTATTGGAAGTCGCCTGCAAAAGACACTCAACGTATTAATATTTAGCAATTTTCAGTGTTTCTGTAGGGCATAACAGAGTGAGCAGGGAAGGAAAGGCTAAATTACTCCCCTAGGATGTCAAAATACCTAGATTCGCGTCTATCACCGCCTACCATCAGCAGACACCATTCCCCACAGTTATTTGCTTTGACTGTCTGCTTTACATCGATTTTTTTTTAAATTATCTGTTTTTTGCCTGGCTTCAAGCTATATTCTACGTGTTCGTGTCATGCACAAACGTTTTCATCTCGGGATAGTCACTAAATGCAACATCTGTTTACAATACTATAGTGTTTTAGTAGCTTCACTGTTTCATATTCATGTAACTTGAACAAAAGTGGTGATGAAGCGCAGTCCTGTTTTATACCTTTTATTAGCCTTCATCTGTTATTACCAAACTTTACTATTTCTTGTTTAATTCTTCTCGTCTTGATACGTTCACCACCACCTATGTGAAATGATATTCCACCTTACACTGTCGAAAGCCGCCCTTAAGTCCAGAACCGGCTCCAGTGTACGCTATCAAAAATGTATGTGAAATATTATCGGACTTAACTGCTAAGGTCATCAGTCCCTAAGCTTACTCACTATCTAACCTAAATTATCCTAAGGACAAACACACACACCCATGCCCGAGGGAGGACTCGAACCTCCACCGGGACCAGCCGCACAGTCCATGACTGCAGCGCCTCAGACCGCTAGGCTAATTCCGCGCGGCTGTAAGCTATCAGATCGAAAGTATTAGTACACCACTACGTCCGCCCTTCGTGGTCTCGCGGTAGCGTTCTCGCTTCCCGTGCAGGGGTCCCGGGTTCGATTCCAGGCGGGGTCAGGAATTTTTCCTGCCTCGAGATGACTGGGTGTTGTTGTGTCGTCTTCATCATCATCATTCATCCCCATTACGGTCGGAGGAAGGCAACGGCAAACCACCTCCAATAGGACCTTGCCTAGTAAGGCGGTGCGGGTCTCCCGCAGCGTTCCCCTAAGCTCTGTAAAGAAGCATGGGACTTCATTTCATTTCCATGTAATGGAAACAGACCGTTAGATGTCACCAGAGGCGGACCCACCTGTTTATAGCAACAGTACAATGGGTAAAACGCGTCTGTCACCAGAGCTGAATGACATCGAAGGTGGACTTCTCATTCGTTGGTACCTGTCACAGATTCATCAGGGACGTTTCTGCCGTTCCAGCACTTCCCAATGCGACGTTTACGCGAAGGAACAGCCACGGCTAAACCAAGACACAACCACGAGAAAACCTTCACGTATATTTGTACTGAGTTGGTGCATAATTTCGCATCTTTTCCCTATAAGCTTCATAAGCACTACAATTATACGTAATCGAGATTTTAATCATCTATTATTCATTCTCCTTCACTATTTACAAGAGCCTGCCAACACTGGGATAACGTTTTGATTCCGCGCCTGTTGAAATCATGTGGGTTTGAGGAAGGGAACTAAATGGCTCTGAGCACTATGGGACTTAACATCTTTGGTCATGAGTCCCCTAGAACTTAAAACTACTTAAACCTAACTAACCTAAGGACAGCACACAACACCCAGCCATCACGAGGCACAGAAAATCCCTGACCCCGCCGGGAATCGAACCCGGGAACCCGGGCGTGGGAAGGGAACTCGTCGAGCCATGTTCGGAGCGCCTCATTACATTCCATAACTTCACAGTATAGTTGTCAAACACGTGGATTCTCGATACCAAATGACAAACTGCGCCTTCTCCTGGACTATCGCCACTTTTATGCATTCTTAGTCAAACTGCAGTGCTCACATTTTCAGTCCCCTTCTTTGTGCGTGTAACACACTCTCACCAGTCCAATATTTAGCAGAATTGTACAGTATATGTGTATTTCTCCAGTCATTTTAATTTCTCTTATTTATTGAATTCCTTAGTGTGAATCAGAATGTAAAGAAAGAAGTGCGAATTTGTAATATTATCAATGCAAATATGCGTACCTCCTCTGTGTTATGAAACTTTGGTACCATATCAAACGTTTACACTATGAAGAAAATTGTAAGTACCCACGTCTGAGTCAGCTGGCTCTGGACTCACATATGCATGAATGACCAAGTGCGTGTCTTTTATTCTGTCACCAACAAGAAAAACTTTTTTTTCACTTCAAGTCTACAATAATAGTAGTCTGCTCGGTTTTGCTTACTGAAATAGTGTGTAAGATTCTTGAGGTTGAAACTTAAGTAGAGTTAGAGGGCAGCAGTATCGTGCAGATGTTTCATTGCTACTATTGCAGCTGGATTTAACTCTGGCTGAGATTCTGGATCACCCAATATTATTTCCAGCTGAGACATTGCCTCCCCATGAGCAATTATACACTACTGGCCATTAAAATTGCTACAACACGAAGATGACGTGCTACAGACGCGAAATTTAACCGACAGGAAGAAGATGCTGTGATATGCAAATGATTAGCTTTTCAGAGCATTCACACGAGGTTGGCGTCGGTGGCGACACCTACAACGTGCTGACATGAGGAAAGTTTCCAACCGATTTCTCATACACGAACAGCAATTGACCGGCGTTGCCTGGTGAAACTTTGTTGTGATGCCTCGTGTGAGGAGGAGAAATGCGTACCATCACGTTTCCGACTTTGATAAAGGTCGGATTGTATCCTGTTGCGATTGCGGTTTATCGTATTGCGACATTGTTGATCGCGTTGGTCGAGATCCAATGACTGTTAGCAGAATCTGTGGGTTCAGGAGGGTAATACGGAACGTCGTTCTGGATCCCAACGGCCTCGTATCACTAGCAGTCGAGATGACAGGCATCTTATCCGCATGGCTGTAACAGATCGTGCAGCCACGTCTCGATCCCTGAGTCAACAGATGGGAACGTTTGCAAGACCACAACCATCTGCACGCACAGTTAGACGACGTTAGCAAAAGCATGGACTATCAGCTCGGAGACCATGGCTGCGGTTACCCTTGACGCTGTATCACAGACGGGAGCGCCTGCGATGGTGTACTCAACGACCAACCTGAGGTACACGAATGGCAAAACGTCATTTTCTTGGATGTATCCAGGCTCTGTTTACAGCATCACGATGGTCGCATCCGTGTTTGGCGACATCGCGGTGAACGCACATTGGTAGCGTGTATTCGTCAACGCCATACTGGCATATCACCCTGCGTGATGGTATGGGGTGCCATTGGTTACACGTCTCGGTCACCTCTTGTTCGCATTGACGGCACGTTGAACAGTGGACGTTACATTTCAGATGTGTTACGACCCGTGGCTCTACCCTTCATTCGATCCCTGCGAAACGCTACATTTCAGCAGGATAATGCACGACCGCATGTTGCAGGTCCTGTACGGGCCTTTCTGGATACAGAAAATGCTCGACTGCTGCCCTCGCCAGCACATTCTCCTGATCTCTCACGAATTGAAAACGTCTGTTCAATGGTAGCCGAGCAACTGGCTCGTCACAATACGCCACTCACTACTCTTGATGAACTGTGGTATCGTGTTGAAGCTGCATGGGCAGCTGTACCTTGATTCAATGCCCAGGCGTATCAAGGCCGTTATTACGGACAGAGGTGGTTGTTCTGGGTACTTATTTTTCAGGATCTATGCACCCAAACTGAGTGAAAATGTAATCACATGTCAGTTCTAGTAACATATATTTGTCCAATGAATACGTGTTTATCATCTGTATTTCTTCTTGGTGTAGCAGTTTTAATGGCCAGTAGTGCAAAAGCGCCGCGCCGCCTGGCCGGGGCCAGAGTGGAAGACGAGCCGTCATAGAAACGCTGTAGCAGTGACTTATGAACTGTATTGCTCTGCTTGCATCGAAATTATATATACCGAAGGACATTGATTATTTGCATGTCACAAATTGCTTCCGAAACACCTTTATGAATACGCCAAGTTAAGAATTGTCAATTCAACTTACAGTAATAAACTCCATTAATACGATTTGCTTGAATTGTTGTCTAGAGATACGAGAAAACAGCTTCCTAGGCACCCTATATTTGGCGAATGGGCGGAACACGTTAGGAATACATTATTGCTGTGATGCCATTGATTCATCTCATCCTCTGACGTCTGTTCTTCTAGTGCCTTCAGCCGGCCGTGGTGGCCGTGCGGTTCTAGGTACTTCAGTCCGGAACCGCGTGACTGCTACGGTCGCAGGTTCGAATCCTGCTTCGGGCATGGATGTGTGTGATGTCCTTAGGTTAGTCAGGTTTAAATAGTTCTAAGTTCTAGAGGACTGATGACCTCAGATGTTGAGTCCCATAGTGCTCAGAGACATTTGAACCATTTTTTGTGACTTCAATCTCCCCCTGCATTAGTGTTTTTCCAGTGAAACATGTCTTCTCATGATGTGCCCAAAGTAGGTCAGCTTTTGTTTTGGTATCAGATCTTCCAGGGAGCATTCTGGTGTTTTCTTGCTCTAATATTGACCTATTCGTTCTGTTTGCAGGACATGTCCTCGTACTTGGCACAAAATCATCAAAAAACCAGCCTCAGAATGTTCCATTGTCCATCCATGCATTAGTTTGTGAATCGTAGACAACTGGCAAACAGGACACATTAACATGATTCAATGGACCGATGGTTTGACTTTCTTATCAACAGGAGGGGGAATTTGTATCTTCCGGATGAGCTGCTACAAGCGTCAATGTCGTATGAAGCCATCTGTGAAATTTCGCAGTACGCTATGTCTCTTTACGTACAATATATGTAACTTTTTAGGGTTCCGCACCTTGATCTTTAAAAACGGAACGCTTATAGTGTCGCTTTGCTGTCTTTCTACCTACCTGTGTGTCTGTCCGACTGTTAGCAACCCCTGTGAATCAGGAAAGAGTAGACATAGCAAGTTCAAATTTATATCACGTATTAAGGTCTATGACTCCTTGATGGTGTGAAAATGACCAGCTTCTAAGTCAATGCAACTAAACGGTACGGTCATTTATGTCAGATATTTTGATATTCTTCAGAATCTGTAGAGTTGTATGTTGTATGTTCTATGCTAACCGGGGACCTAGAAACGACGAAGAGGCTCCGTCCCCGCGGCAGCCGCAGTGGTCCGCAACCCCACGACGACTACCGCAGTCCACTTCACCCCTCCGCCGCCCCACACCGAACCCACGGTTATTGTGCGGTTCGGCCCCCGGTGGACCCACCTGTGAACGTCTCACACCATACAAGGAAATGAAAACTGGGGACGTGTTCGATGACGATCAGTTTGGCTTCAGGAGACTTAAAGGCGCCAGGGAGGCAATTCTGACTGATTAGGGAATGATTTGAGATGTGGTGCTATAGACGAATGTCAATATGTTGATATTGATATTGATATGTCAATATGTTGAATGTTGATAAATACACCATACACCATACATATATTTGCGTGGTAGAGTAATGGTGGTGTACGCGTACGTGGAGGCCTTGTTTGCGCAGCAATTACCGACATAGTGTAACTGAGGCGGAATAAGGGGAACCATCCCGCATTCGCCGAGGCAGATGGGAAACCGCCTAAAAACCATCCACAGACTGGCTGGTTCCCCGGACCTCGACACAAATCAGCGGGCGGATTCGTGCCGGGGACCAGGCGCTCCTTCCCGTCCGGAAAGCCGTGCAAATAGACCGCACGGCCAACCGGGCGGGCTACCAGCAGGGTACTTCCTGCTGACCTAGAATCATGAAATTTGGTAAGAAGCAAGGTTTCATGGTACAAGTAAGGGAAAAATTTCAAAAATTTCAAATTTGTAATTATGTCACACGAAAATAATGTTTTTGTGTTTTTTATCGATTTGTCTGTTCGTCTGTTGTATGTCATATACTAAGGTCGATGGTCCTTTATGGTTCAAAATGGTTCAAATGGCTCTGAGCACTATGGGACTTAATGGTTGAGGTCATCAGTCCCCTAGAACTGAGAAATACTTAGACCTAACTAACCTAAGGACATCACACACATCCATGCCCGAGGCAGGATTCGAACCTGCGATCGTAGTGGTGGCGCGGTTCCAGACTGTAGCGCCTAGAATCGCTCGGCCACACCGGGCGGCGGTCCTTTATGGTGAAAAAATCTAAAGCCTGTGCATCAGTTCGATCAAAAGATATGGCCATTTATGTCAAATAATGTTGTAGTCGAAAAGTCACTCATCAAATCGTATAGGGTACTTCCAGTTGACCTAGAAACATGAAATAGCAAGAACCAAGGTTTCACAGTAGAAATAAAGGAAAATAAATGCATAAATTGTTAATTTGTTATTATATCGCACGAAAAAATATTTTATGTCATGTGTTATACTATGTCAAACTTGCTATTAAACGTTCGTGAAACTCTTGGAATCCTTGGGACCGATATCTTGTAAATAACAAGTAAAAATAGTTAGTATCCTCGATTCCCTGAATGAATACTCTATGTACATAGTTAAAATCGTACGGAACCCTCAGTGTGCGAGTCGTACTCGCACCTGGCCCTTTTTAATGTTAAATTACCTTTGTTAATTCTATGTTATAGAAACATGGGACCGAATTATATTTTTTTAATAGACGTCGTGCAGTGCGGGCGCCATCTGGTTGTACCTCTCAGCGCTTAGCATCTCCGTTGTACTCTAGGTCTACTCGTCAGTTACTCTGTCTAGCCAATATGGTATTAAACCATGAAACGGCATGTATCTGTTCGTCCACAGATTCTAAGCTGTACGTACATTAGAGTGGCACGTCTGTCATGTTATCGTGAAACATCGATTTTTTAATGGTACGTTGTTATTTAATTCAGTTGTTAGATTCATTTATTATTGTACTTCGACTTCGGATTGTATCCGTCCATATGGACAGAATTTAACGTGACTTATTATCTTACAGCTCATTGTATGTTCTCCTTGTGATAGCGAAGTTTAAATCACTGTACACGTATGAAGTGACTACTAATGCCCGGTTTTATGACTCATTGTGTTTTTGTGTAAGCGCATTTTTATTGAGTCATCGGTCTTGTGACTGGTTTTGATGCGGCCCACCACGAATTCCTCTCCTGTGCCAATCTGTCATCCGAGAGTAGCACTTGCGACCTACATTCTCAGTTATTTGCGGGATGCATTGCGATCTTTGTCTTCCCCTACAGTTTTTGCCCTCTACAGCTCCCTCTAGTACCATGGAAGTCATTCCCTGACGTCTTAACTGACGTCATATCATACTGTCTCTTCTCCTTCTCGGTGTTTTCCACATATTCCTTTCCTCTCCGATTCTGCGCAGAATCTCCTCATTTCTTACGTTATGACTCCACCTAATTTTCAACATTCGTCTATAGCACCACATCTCAAATCATTCCCTAATCAGTCAGAATTGCCTCCCTGGCGCCTTTAAGTCTCCTGAAGCCAAACTGATCGTCATCGAACACGTCCCCAGTTTTCATTTCTATTCTTCTGTACATTATTTTTGTCGGCGGCTTGAATGCATGAGGTGTTAAGCTGACTTTGCGATAATTCTACCACTTGTCAGCTTTTGCAGTCTTCGGAATTGTGGGAATGATGTTTTCCTAAAGTCAGACGGTATGTCGCCAGGCTCATACATTCTGCACACTAACTTGAACGGTCGAATTTTAGAAATTCTGATGGAATTTTATCTATCCCTTTCTCTTTATTTGACCTTAGGAACTCCAATGGTCTCTTAAACTCAGATTCTAATAATGGAGTTCTTACCTCCTCTAAATCGAGTCCACTTTCTTCTCCTATCCCATCAGACAAATTGTACCCCTCGTAGAGGCCTTCAATGTACTCTTCCAACCTATCCGCTCTCTCCTCAGCGTTTAGCAGTGGAATTCCCGTTGCATTCATAACGGTAAAGCCCTTGCATTTAATTTTACCGAAGGTTGACTTTCCTATACGCTGAATCCGTCCTTCCCACAATCATTACTTTTTCGATTTCTTCAAATTTTTCATTCAGCCATTTCGTCTTAGCTTACCTTTACTTCCTATTTATTTCATTCCTCATTTTATTTCATTTCTGTATTCCCGAATTTCCCAGAACATTTTTGTACTTCCTTCTTTCATCGGTCAAATGAAGTTTTTCCTCTGTTACGTATGATTTATTCGGGAGATGTCCATTCCTCTTCAACTGTACTGCCTACTGAGCTGTTCTTTATTGCTGTATCTGTAGCCTTAAAGAACTTCAAGCGTCTCTCATCGTTGCTTAGTACTTCCGTATCCCACTTACTTGCGTACTCATTCTTCCCGACTAAGCTCCTGAACTTCAGGCTACTCTTCATCGCTACTACATTGTGATCATGGTCTATATCTACTCCTGGGTACACCATACACTCCGGTTGCAGATTTCGGAATCTCTGTCTGAGTGTTCGCTATTACTAGCTGAAATTCACTACAGAACTCAATTAGTCTATCTTCTATATCATTCCTTCTCCCAAGCCCATTTTGTCCTGTTACCTTCTCTTTTACTCATTCCCTACTGCCTTTTTTCATTGTTATAAGACTGTAACCTCGGTATATTTTATGTTATAGATATGATGATGGTAATTTATATTGTCGAAACTAGTAATCCATTAATGTTTCTACGTAGCGATGTTGGAAAAATTTTCGTAAGAAAAATACAGTACGAATTCACGGATCCCTTCCTGCACTGACTAATCATGTCAGGTAACCACCATAACTGTAACTCGATGTTTACACCTCTTACCACTCGTTGCCGAGTCGACAAATTCGGAAACAAGCGTCTTACTGGATAGCATCAGAAAAAAATCCAGATTCATTTGCATTACAAATCTGGTGTAGAGCAGAGTCTTCAAAGGAAGCAACTTCTTTCAATTCGTTTTTGGAGTTTTCTGCAGTCACTTTATCCCCGAAAAACTTTCATCCATCTCTGAAGTCTTGCGTATGCCATGATGAGTTTTTCATTTTTTCAACCCACCTTTATTCGCTATGAATTTAGGATTGGCAATCGTGTAGCTTGCTGTAAGTTTAGTGACTTTTCCTGCAGGACAGAACCGGATATCGGAGCATTATGCTCTCTTATAATTAAATGTTCCCCTCATACATTTAAGTCTCCTTTTATTACCTACGATAATGATGGAAACACACGAAATGAATTAAAATTTGTACTGCGGCAAGTACTCGAAGCCGGGTCTTTTTGCTTGCTAGGCAGAAATGCTAACCATTACACCACCGCAGTACGATGGTAAACATTGCCGTGCGAACTACCTAAGTTGAGTACCGCCCCAACACAAACTTCAATTCATTTTTCCTTTACATATTGTCACTACTGCCAGGGCTCTCCGATATTGGCAAGCACCCCAGCATTGGACGTAATGGGACGTCCTTGTACCATTGGTGACCTCATAGATATTACGTCCAATGCTTGTCAATATCGGAGAGCCCTGGCAGTAGTGACAATATGTAAGGGAAAAATGAACTGAAGTTTGTGTTGGGGCGGTACTCAGCTTAAGTAGTTCGTGCAGCAATGTCGATCATCGTACTACGGTGGTGTAATGATTAGCCCTTCTGCCTAGCAAGCAAGGAGACAGCTGTCTGCTTTCGGCCTGTGAGCGGCGAGAATGTCTTGTTTACGTCCTGTCCGCAGAGTCGCGAGCGCGGGTAGTTTGTTCACTTCCTCGCCGCAGCTAGTACTATCGTCCGTTGACATTGAGTCGGTATGGCTCATTCGTACAGAAAAGCTACCATCAAGATCAGCTTCCAGCCCCACTACGCAAGACCACGAGCCTTTCAAATCGAACGATTCATCCATGACGAAGTTCAAATACCAACACAGCACATCATCGGTATCCACTTATCCATCACAAGTAGCGTCGTTTACGTCAAGATGGTCGATGGTGAGTTATGTCACGAAGTTGTGAGCAGATGTGTGAACACTCTCAAGTTCAAACACTCCGATGGTCACATGGGGGAGGTTACCGTTGACTATGCTGGACTAGGATTACGCACACTAAGAGTCTTCGAACTCCCGTTCGAAGTGCCACCGGACGTAGTTACCTCAGCTTTCCGCCATTATGGGACGGTAATTAGCCACGTGGCAGAAAAATGGAACACCTTCGAGACATACCAGGTCCTCAACGGCGTCCGAGAAAACTAAATTAAAGAAACATGTGCCATCTTACTTAGTCAGAGGTGGCTGTCGAGCAATCGTAATGTACGATGGACAACCTCGTACTTGTTCTGGTTGCTGCCAGGAGGATCATGTACGCTCGGCGTGTATTCAACGTCGGGTTACACAAATTCCATTACATGACACGGCTCCACCTCCTACGCTCACGACCCTCCCCCTCAATTACGCAGGGGTGACACGATCGACCGTCATGAGAGACGAAAAACCACTTGGAAGAGAGAAAGCGTTAGAATGCACTCCCGTCGCCAGTCCTGGATTGACCAACAACATTACGGTGTCCGCAGAGATTGAAGATTCGGACGAGAGAATGGAGCTCGGCGCTAGGGTTGTACCGACATCTGCTTTTCTCCCTGAGGGGGATGCTATACGGGAACCACAAACTCTTTCAGACACAGAAACCCACGTCCCCAAACAAAGGTCACCGAGAAAACATAAAAAGCGACGTCGCACACCCTCAGACGATTGCCTCCACCGGACGTCTTCTCCAGTTGACGACCGGAGGGCTGACGAAACGACGAATAAAATGGATGACACAGGATCGCCCTCACCTGTCACTTTGTCTGATTTTGACAAACCCGATTCCGCTCTCTCGGGCAAACAGATGGCAAGCACAGCGCCCGCCGTTGGTACACAACCAGAAACAACTGCGGATTCACCCTTAGTCACTCAACCCACAAGTGTTCTACCGCAGCCACCGTTAACTTACGGACCTCGGGCGGACGACATTGAACACGATTCTACGCCCGCTGTGGTGGATGAGGAGAGGAGTCTTTCCTCCCACACCTCGGCCCCTCCCGAGTAGCAACAGATGACGGCGAGGACGCGGCCTGCAGACTACAGGCCCCACCTTCTACGACGACGCTGACGGCGACCCCCACCGCAGGAGACGATCTACAGACCTATCGCTTAACGACCATCAACATTAACACCATTCGGATACGTACGAAGCTGTCACTGCTCCAAGACATGCTCAATGCAGCAGACGTTGACATTGTCTTTCTCCAAGATGTCTTCGTCGCCGATTTTACGGGTATGTTTGGTTATAAGGCTTATGTGTCCCACGCCTCGCCAACTAACAGTGGAGTCGCAGTTCTCCTCAGAGAGGGCCTCGAGGTGGACGAAGTCCGATATCTCCCCGACGCTAGAGGACTGGCCTAACGATGCAAGGCGTCCGGTTTATCAATGTGTACGCCGTCGTGTTCGATCTCTCTTCTTCGCAGAAGGAATAGCACCGCTTATTCAGGGCAGGCATGATGATTTGATATTAGGGGGCGATTTTAATAGCACCCAAGCACATATCAGCTATCACGCCATTCACCGAGCCACAAACTTGGGACACTCATCAGCTATCTCCAGCCTGTAGAAAAAATGGGAACATGTCCGAGGAAATCGACCGCGATACACCCATTTCACGAGTCACTCGTCTAGTCGCATGGATAGGAATTATGTCTCCCGTTCTCTAGCGGAAACGGTGAGCGACGCGGAGGTGTTGGCAGTAGCCTTTTCTGATCACGAGACCTATATACGTGGCGTCACAGTCGCCAACGGGTGTGGAAATTAAACCTTGCTCATCTCGCTTCTGCGGATCGTCGACGCGCCATCGAAGATACGTGGAGTTTGTGCGTCCGCCGCCTCCTGACGTATCCTACATCTATTAGTTGATGCTTAAACTGCGCCAAGCCGGCCCTACGGAGAACCTTTATTACGTATGATCGTGAGACTGCTGCTTGGAGGCGACAGACCCTCGATTTTTATTTCACCGTCCTTCGCGAATATGCCTCCTTGCTACCCATACCGGAACGACAGTTGACAGTTCAGCGTGCGAAGGCCCAGATCGTAGCCCATATGCGCCGACACCTCGAAGGGACGATCGTCCGAGAGCGAACATAAGACAGACTCTTAACGGAACGACCCATCATGTACCACGTCATCCGAGAACGTACACTGCGAAGACGGGCGCTGATACATGCCGTCACCACTGAGGACAGCAGTCATCACACCACACAACGCTATATTGCTGCAGCCTTCTTCGACCATTACGCACGACTTTATTCTGCTCAATGTTCCGACCCGACGACGGTGACAGCAGTTTCACAAATGGGTTACGGCATTGTCCAACAGGATTTACAAACTAAATTATTGAACGACATCACTGAAGAGGAAGTTATCGTCGCCATAGGTAAAGGAGCGGCGAATAAGTCTCCTGGCCCCGACGGGCTCCATGTGGAGTTTTATAGAACTTTCCAGCATTTACTGGCTCCCAAGTTGACAGACATCTGTCGGGAGCTTATGAACCCCGCGGTGCCGCTCCCCGCGTCTTTCGTAGAAGGAATAATTATACCGGTTCACAAACCTAAAGGTTGGGCTCGAATACAAGATTAGCGCCCGCTAACACTCGTCAACTGCGATATGAAGATATTCACCAGACTATTATCAAACCGTCTACGACCGACCCTACCTTACGTCATCTCTCCAGATCATACTTGCCTAGGAGGTATCAACAACATCCACACAGCACTGTGTCGATACCGTGACTTAATAGCCCTAGCCAAGGCAAGCCGCATCCCGGGAGCACTGGCATCACTAGATTTTAGCCAAGCTTTTGATCGAGTGGATCACGCGTACCTAACGTCCGTTCTCAATTCACAGACGTCGTGATGCGCCTCCTCCGAGGGTCGAGTTCCAAAGTGCTCGTTAATGGGCGTCTCTCGCAGTCCCTCCCGATTTTCCGCTCCGTACGTCAAGGCTGCCCCTTGTCGACGTTACCATATGCTCTGGCACTGGAACCGCTCCTCTGTGGCCTCCGTCAACGCCTCAAAGGTCTTACCTTACGTGACGTCACATTTCGCTGTACAGCATATGCAGACGACTTGGTTCTCGTGTTCCGCAATCGCGACGATGTCATCAGAGCACTAGAATGGACTACCACGTACGGTGTGGCTTCCGGCAGCTGTCTCAACGTCACCAAATCGGTCGCGATGGCCATAGAGACGGATTGACCCCAGCGTGTGTCGAACCCCTACAGCTTCGTGACACTATCAAATATCTCAGAATAGAGTTTCACGACGACATAAAGCGCACTGCGGCCCTTAACTACTGCCGCTTATTACAACAAATTCGGGTCCAGATCTTCAACCTTCGTCTGCGGACCCTCGACATTCTACAAAGGACACACTTTGTCAATGTTTACCTCGCATCGCGCCTTCCACACATACCGCGTGTTCTTCCAATACCTTTACCGATGGCTCGACGCCTATTAGCGGCATTCGGAGCCTACGTCAGTACACGCATGCTCTTCAAAGTCAGTTATGAGTCGCTGACCCTACCCCCAGAAAGAAGAGGTCTTGGTCTAGTCAATGTCCACGACAGAGCTGTGGCCCTGTATGTCAGCTCACACAACACGCTGTGGCGCCACCACCCGGAAAGTTTGACAGGTTTGCTGTTGGAGTCCTTAGCTCCACCCTCCCTTATGCCCCCACTGACGACGCAAGACATACCCCCACCCTTCTACTACTTCGGGAACTTTTACATTGAACACAGCTATGTCCGTATCGCAGTACCACCGACGAAACAGGAGTCGGCGCGGGATATATATCATGTCCTACAGCAGAGGCACCCACCAAACATCGTGGAGACCAAAAGCCCTCAGGTTAATTGGAAGGTGGTGTGGAAGGCGATTAGGGCTGTTACACTGTACACAGACGTCCGATTCACATGGTACATCACAGTCAATCGTAAACGGATCACCCGATCACGCCTCCACAAGATAAACATGGCGGAATCGCCTCTATGTGTAGACTGGGGGTGCCAGACACGGACGAACACCGTCTCACATGTGGCGCGGCAGAAGACGTATGGCGCTTGCTGCAACAAATTTTGTCGTATTTTCTGCGAGTGACTTGGGAACACATTACACCACGGTTCCTACTATTTCCGGATAACCAATATTTCCCGCGCACCAAGACCAACGCTGTCTCGGGGATCCGTGCGTACGCGGTATACTACTTATTTCACGATGGACCTAAAGATGTATTCGACGTTTGGAACTATCTACAAGAACGTCATTGCAAGATCGTACGGAATCCAAAATACAGACAGTATTTTTCTAATTACTTAGGGAGTGCCCTACGCGACCCTCCACGCAGCTGGATCATCAACAGGTAGGAGAAGACACCCATTGAGTGAGCTGACAAGACTAAGTTCGATTCTCGGTGGAATATCATGCGACATACGTGAAGACTTACCTGGATGATGAAGCGTAAGAAGAGTAGCGACACACCCTTCAGCATCATGTACGCAGCACTTTTTTTTCGTTTTCCCCATATACATTACATCGGTGTAGGTACGTGGCTAGATATTGTTTTCTTAATTCAGAGCACGATGCGGTGCTAGGTACATTTATTTTTGTTGTGGTATAAAATGAAACCAAATTAAGAGTATGTTAAAAACAGTAAATAAAAATAAAGATGGATAGAGAGTCTGCCATGTAAGCAGGAGATCACGGGTTCGATTCCCGGTCGGGGCACACATTTTCAACTGTCCCTGTTGATATTCATCAACGCTCGTCAGCAGCAGATGCCACCATCATATTTTAAATTTTAGGTTAGATCCGGACCGTTTTAAAACTTGTAATAAAGGACAAACGAAAAGACTTTGAGAGCTGATACACATTTTTTAGCAGGTAAGATTTTCTACCTCTAATAGTTTCCAAGTAATGATTTTGTAAATATTAGAGGTATTTCATGGACAACTTGTAGTCCACTATTTACGTGGATGAAATTTGCCTGATGCACGTGTTTATCTGATGCAGATTCCTGGGGAAAAAAGCTTTCATTTATACTTCGTCAGAACTGCAAATAAACTCTTTATCCCACTGGAGTAATGGGGACAGCTCCAAAAAGGATATTGTTTTGGTATAACCCTGCGGATTATAAGACTCACTAAACATCATTATATCGATATTACACACGGTATGAAGGATACAAATACATTATATCTCTTATCCCTGTATTTCAGTTAATTAGAGCCTCGTTTATTTTCTTGTTGCTAATAGAAAGCGAAATCTCGTAATCCTGTTATAATGGAACGCCGAAAATTTTGCCAGTTATGATTCCCAATTAAATTTTTCGTCAGCGATTATTAACCAGTTTTGTCACGTATTATTTGCTACATTGGAAATCCCGGTGGAAATTTACTCTTCATTTACTCGCTTCCAACCCGTACAACACAGATATGTTGCGCGTTTTTTAAATTTTATCCTTCCATTAATCAGAGCTTGTGTATCTCTTACCGTTATGCCACAAATTAACGTTTTATTCTACACGTTTCATCACGGCATGTTAAGGAGAACTATGTTTAAGCTTGCACTAGTTGACACACCAACTGTTCCTTGGTAATCAAACTACAGAGTTTTATACGTGTTTTGCTGTATTTTGCAATACCTTTCCACTGCAGCGAAATAGTACATGTTTTCGTAAAGTAATGAACGTTTCACGAAAGACAAGGCTTCAGTTTTAGTATTTTCCCCTTTCTATGATATTTTGTTGATGTAACTTTCTATATGTTGAAATAAGTAGCTCTGGATATGTGTGAACTAGTTTATTACATTTTGTTATAACTCACATTAGTGATTATATTTTCTATTTAATGTAATTTATTTCATATTAATCAAAACTGGATAAAGTCCCGAGTTCAGTAGCTACGCAACACTAAGTTATTTTAGAACAGAAACTCCAACATCTTTCATTCATTGTGTTTTTGTTAATGCAATATTTTAGGAATTAAAAATTACTGATTCCTCCGACTTACTCTAAGTGAGTGATAATGAAATCGTATTGAATGATACGTTTCTACCGAGTGAGGATCTAACAGCGGTTTAAAGGACTGGTAATATGTTCATAATTCGAAGACAATGCTTTCGAATAATAATTCTGGTATCGGCCAGGTGTATCTGTAGTACTGCGGAAAGGAATAATCGTCGAAACTGTATTTTTAACACGGAATCTCGGTATCGTCCTCTGTTACAATGAAACACGAGTAGGTGTGTGTTTTACGCTTATGCTATATTTTTAAGTGATAGTACAGGATTTTTACGGTTGCTGGGTTGAATTTGTTCTCTCAGTGCTATAAAATAATAATTTAATGTCGAACCATGAATTTCGTCATGTCTGTTGGCGTAGCGCTGCGAAATTTACAATTCGCATACGAGTGAACAGAAATCTTCCTGAATTTTTGTTCTTGTGGTGGTCTTTAGTGCGGAGACTGGTTTGATGCAGCTCTCCATGCCATTCTATCCCGGGCAAGCCTCTTCATCTCCGAATAACTACTGCAAATCTACATCCTTTCGAACCTGCTTACAGTATCATCACTTAATCTCTCAACAATTTTTACTTCAGACGCTTCCTCCAGTACTAAATTGGTGATCCATTGGCGTCTTAGAATGTACTCTATCAACCTATCGCTTCTTTTGTTCAAGTTATGCCAAAAGTTATTTTTCAGTCTGATTCTATTTAGTACCTCCTCATCGGTTACAGAATGTACCCATCTAATCTTCAGCAGTCTTCTATGTCACCGCATTGTATTATGCAAGCGTATTTATTCTGTCGGTCGATGTATTACCAAATTTTATACAGTGATGAGCAGCCAATTCAAGTGACTAATACCATTCGACATAGCGGATATAATAAGAATTAACTCAGAATGCTGTCAGCTGTCTGAAGTCAGTTGCACAAACTAGCGATTTTCCATATGATTTTTATAATTGGAGTAAGCTCATAAAGTGATAACTTCAAAACGTGAGGAACTAATCGTACTCTACAGAAAGCTAGTGGAAAATACTTTAGAACAGTCAGTGGAAAAATTAATGGCAGAAAGTACATAGTACTGTGCGTTTGTTGATGCCATTAAAATATTACTAACCAAGTTACACCGTGCACATCTCAAGCTAAGCTAAAACAAAAACAGAACTAAAGTTAAAAAATGAAAGAAAAATGTATAGGACACAGTTGAACGACGTTTGAAACTAGAGTAGTGGAATAGCAAAAATAAAGGTTCAGTAAAGGATATGAACAAATACTATAACCAAACTAACCTCCTGAAAGCAATTATTAAGAGACTACGATCTTAATGTAGAAAAGCGTAAGGAAGAATCTGATCTGGACCTTGTAACTTGAGTCGTACGTTGTGGGAAACAGTAAAAGTAAAATGATATTAGGTTAGAAATGAGCATGTGGTGGAGGATTCGGAAATGTCATGGATTGGAAGATAATTCAAAGGCAATTACTAGAAGCAATTAGAGAAAAAATGTTCCTTAGCATCATGGATAAATGGAAAAAAGTAATTTGAGCAGCGTATTCGGCTTCATGAAGGACGTATAGAATGGGAAGCAGTCATGAGGTAAGCTCAGAAGATTCAAACTAGAAGCATGATCAGTAGAATGAAGAGCAACTGCTCGACGTAACAGTAGTGATGTTGAGAGACGGAGGGGAGTGACAACATCAAAAAGAATTTGCATTTAGTGACGACGGATGAACGCAGTAATATATCTGTGCACAAAATCTTATCAACGATGGTTTATTTTTAGCTTCTTCGCGAAAGCTCTCCCTTAATGAGACAAGGCTGCAGTCCTAAGTGAAATCTGGCTATTTATTAAAGTTCCGCAAGAGACGGCATGGTGCGTAGTACATAATGTCACCTAAGCGATTACGTGTTAATGAGAGAGGCCTTTCCTCGTTAACTGATAAATATAACTGGCAGGATCTGGAAAAAGAGCAGAAACTAATGATGAGAGTTCATTACAGTTGACCTCTCGTTATATGAGAGACATGCATTAGCATATTTACATATTTCGTGCATGAGAGCGCCAAAGAGTGCAGTTTATGTTATAAGAAACAAATCTTGCAGATATAGCTTTTTAATTTTTAAGATCCACCAATATACGAATTGGACAACCGAATAATTGATTTCGGTGCACAGTCGACTGGTTCCTTATGACAGAGGGTGTTTACACGTAATTTCAGATTTCGGAAAAGGAAATAAAAATTAAATGCTGATCTAACAACACTAGAGGTTACTTAATATTTATATAGGCGATATGGACAAGCACTGGAAGTCTGGGCTAAGTAAAGAATTAATATCTGAACGCTAAGCTACTTGATGACGATAGTATCGAAAGAATGCAATCTCTGAAAGGAACCAATTTCGTGTTTCACACAAAAGACCAGCGAAATCTCAGTTTCATGAAGAGCGTATCTTGTGTATAATACGGTATACCGAGCGTATTAAAAAGTCTTTGCGACTGACGTTTAGGGGTGATAGGTCATGGCAGGGGAAACTGCTTTTTCTAGTCACAAAATGTTCGATGACGCTAGGCATCCTTCAGTATTCGCCAACCCTGGAAAGAAGAGAGTTCATCGAACTAGCAGGGTCCACTAGTCACCTGTTACCCACCCCAGTAAATGGATAGATTAACTTTCAACCAGAAAACCATACCAATGAGTGTCTACAGGGTGTTTCAAAAATGACCGGTATATTTGAAACGGCAATAAAAACTAAACGAGCAACGATAGAAATACACCGTTTGTTGCAATATGCTTGGGACAACAGTACATTTTCAGGCGGACAAACTTTCGAAATTACAGTAGTTACAATTTTCAACAACAGATGGCGCTGCAAGTGATGTGAAAGATATAGAAGACAACGCAGTCTGTGGGTGCGCCATTCTGTACGTCGTCTTTCTGCTGTAAGCGTGTGCTGTTCACAACGTGCAAGTGTGCTGTAGACAACATGGTTTGTTCCTTAGAACAGAGGATTTTTCTGGTGTTGGAATTCCACCGCCTAGAACACAGTGTTGTTGCAACAAGACGAAGTTTTCAACGGAGGTTTAATGTAACCAAAGGACCGAACAGCGATACAATAAAGGATCTGTTTGAAAAATTTCAACGGACTGGGAACGTGACGGATGAACGTGCTGGAAAGGTAGGGCGACCGCGTACGGCAACCACAGAGGGCAACGCGCAGCTAGTGCAGCAGGTGATCCGACAGCGGCCTCGGGTTTCCGTTCGCCGTGTTGCAGCTGTGGTCCAAATGACGCCAACGTCCACGTATCGTCTCATGCGCCAGAGTTTACACCTCTATCCATACAAAATGCAAACGCGGCAACCCCTCAGCGCCGCTACCATTGCTGCACGAGAGACATTCGCTAACGATATAGTGCACAGGATTGATGACGGCGATATGCATGTGGGCAGCATTTGGTTTACTGACGAAGCTTATCTTTACCTGGACGGCTTCGTCAATAAACAGAACTGGCGCATATGGGGAACCGAAAAGCCCCATGTTGCAGTCCCATCGTCCCTGCATCCTCAAAAAGTACTGGTCTGGGCCGCCATGTCTTCCAAAGGAATCATTGGCCCATTTTTCAGATCCGAAACGATTACTGCATCACGCTATCTGGACATTCTTCGTGAATTTGTGGCGGTACAAACTGCCTTAGACGACACTGCGAACACCTCGTGGTTTATGCAAGATGGTGCCCGGCCACATCGCACGGCCGACGTCTTTAATTTCCTGAATGAATATTTCGATGATCGTGTGATTGCTTTGGGCTATCCGAAACATACAGGAGGCGGCGTGGATTGGCCTCCCTATTCGCCAGACATGAACCCCTGTGACTTCTTTCTGTGGGGACACTTGAAAGACCAGGTGTACCGCCAAAATCCAGAAACAATTGAACAGCTGAAGCAGTACATCTCATCTGCATGTGAAGCCATTCCGCCAGACACGTTGTCAAAGGTTTCGGGTAATTTCATTCAGAGACTACGCCATATTATTGCTACGCATGGTGGATATGTGGAAAATATCGTACTATAGAGTTTCCCAGACCGCAGCGCCATCTGTTGTTGAAAATTGTAACTACTGTAATTTCGAAAGTTTGTCTGCCTGAAAATGTACTGTTGTCCCAAGCATATTGCAACAAACGGTGTATTTCTATCGTTGCTCGTTTAGTTTTTATTGCCGTTTCAAATATACCGGTCATTTTTGAAACACCCTGTATAAGCGGACAAAAATTGTTTAGAAGTGAACCAGGAACTTTAATTTTGCTGGGCCAACGCCTTTTCAGACGGGACTGATGTCTAAATGATGGGCAATACACATTGCACATGAACGTCACAGAGTTCATACCACCTGATAGCTCTTAGTAGCTTACTAATAACAAAACGCATGTAGCCTAGGAAGCATCAGCGAACGTATAGTGTCTAACAACAGTTGTTCGCAGTGCCATGATGTATCACACCTAGAAGTCTGTCGCAAGGGCTATGAAGGCACTTTAGACCTAGTAGTTATGTAGTGTACAATATACAGTTGAGGTGTGGACTATACTGAGGTGACAAAAGACATGGCATATCTCCAAATATCTTTTGCCTGGCAAGTGCAGCTACTCGACGTGCTCAAGTCGTTGAAAGCCTCCGATGGATGTTGTACGTAGGTTGTTTAGGTTTTTATATTGGTAACGCCACGTAGCGCTCTGTATGAAAATCACTGGCTGTGCTGTGTGCAGTCTGTGGCTGGTTTGCATTGTTGTTGGCTATTGTAGTAGAGATGGGTCGAACTCGTTCATTCCCGTGAACTACTTCATTCATTTCACGCTTTGCCGTGAAGCGTTCAAATGAAGTAGTTCATTCGTGAAGTACGGAAGCCTAGCGAAGTTGCCCAGTTCGCCGCTCAGCCGCTGCTACGCTCGCTTCGCCTCGCTCGTACAATAAAGCTTCGTAATACTTCACAATTTTACCAACAGATGGCGGAACTATGGAGTAACGTGCACGCAACGTTTTACGCTCTTACAGCGTCTGAGTTATCTTAAATAGAGCATGGTCGAAGGGGACAAAGGGCGTTTCTGTCTGTGTCCAAGTGTCTGAACAATTTTATCTTGGACTCTACGCCCGTGAACGGCACCTTGTATTTTAAAAAGTGTTTGTCTCCGTTTATATGTCCACCATCTTTTTTCTCTAATTGTCTTTATTTCTATCTTTTGTGTTTCTCTGCGGCCAAAGAGCGGCGTAGTATGCTGCTGCAGGCCTGCCTGTATACAGGTTTCAAAATGACAATAAAGAGAAAAAAAAGTGGACAAAGGAAAGATAAACAGAGAAGGCTGTCACATATAAAGAAGGGACTACATTTAATCTTGCTCGACGTTTTCTCGTAAAGCGCCCAAAAAAGTCTTTATCTGCCAAATGAAACATTATTTGTTGTATTCATGGACTGAAAAATAGGGCTACCAACGAAATGCAGTCCAATTTTATGTTCCTTTTAAAATTTAATCCAAAATAGAATGAGTATGTTTAACACTGTCACAAAGTCTATATACCTACGTTAAGTAATTATTCAGAAGTTTTCCTGTAGATTTTATTTTTGTTGACAATAATAACCCACTAGATTCAAAACGTAAACTGTCACCTGTAGTCATTGGTACGATTTCAGTTAAAATCCCTCTTTCAGTGTTATTAACAAATCTTTTATTTTCATGTTTGCTGTGAGTGCTCACACAGATAGCCTCTTCGTTTCTATCTTTAATATTCAGTTGTCTTCAAGCGCTGCCAACGGTAGGCTACCCGTAGACGCGAAGTTTAACTGCACAAATAGTCACGGGTAATGATGTAGCACGTAGCAGCTGACGCTGCCTTCTCCCCGCCCCTCACCTCACCCACCAGTCATAAACCTATCGTTCCCCAAAAACACCACGCGATTCGTCGACAGGCAGCACAGGGAGGAGTGAAGTGAAGGGAGAGGAGTGACGTGGGTGAGGGAGAGGGGAAGGGAGTGAGTGAACTAGAAAAAAGTGTGGAGTGTGCTATCTGTGAAGAGTTTGAAGTACCAGTTCATTGCAATTGAGTGGTTAGTTCACACTTCACAGGAGTGAAGCGTTCATTTGAACGACTCATTCACGAGCTCCCCATCACTATATTGTAGTGTTGGGCAGCTGGATGTGAACAGCGCATAGCGTTACGCAGTTGGAGGTGAGCCGCCAGCAGTGGTGGATGTGGGGAAGTGAGTTGGCGGATTTTTGAGAGCGGATGATCTGGACGTCTGCATCAGAAACAGTACATTTGTAAGAATGGATGTCATGAACTGCTGTATATACTATGACTTTTGAACACTATTAAGGTAAATACATTGTTTGTTCTCTATCAAAATCTTTCATTTGCTAACTATGCCTATCAGTAGTTAGTGCCTTCAGTAGTTTGAATCTTTTATTTAGCTGGCAGTAGTGGCGCTCGCTGTATTGCAATAGTTTGAGTAACGAAGATTTTTCTGAGGTAAGTGATTTGTGAAAGGTATAAGTTATTGTTAGTCAGGGCCATTCTTTTGTAGGGATTATTAAAAGTCAGATTGTGTTGCGCTAAAAATATTGTGTGTCAGTTTAGTGTTGATCAGAATATGTAAAGAGCGAAATGTCTGAGTACGTTCAGTTTTGCTCAGCTGTTTGAAAATCAAATAATGTAAGAGGTTTACCAGCATAGTCAATTCAATAATTTTTCTAAGTGGACGTTTCAATGTATTGAGCCATGCTCCCTCTACAGCCATCCATAATTGGTAACATGACGGTGCATGATTCTGCGGACGAACTGACTCTCGATTGGGTACATAAATGTCCGGTGGAATGCGTATCGGGCGATCTGGGCGGGAAAATCATTCGCTCGGATTGTACGGAATGTTCGTCATAGTAATCGCGAATTGTTGAGGTTTGGTGATACGGTGCATCGTCATCTACAAAAATTCCATCGTTGTCTGGGGACATGAAGTTCATGAAAGGATGAAAATGGTCTCCAGGCAGCCGAACATGACTGTTTCCTGTCAATTATCGGTTCAGTTGTACCATAGCACCCAGACCATTCCGTGTAAACACAGCCCACAGACATTACGGGGCAACAACTAGCTTCAAAACTGCCTGGTTGACTAATTGGGTCCATGGCTTCGTAGGGTCTTCATCGCACTTAAAGACCGAAATCGAGACTCATCTGACCGAGAGATGATTTTCCACTTGTCTAGCGTCCAACTGATACGGTCACGAGCCCAGAAGAGGCGCTGCAGGTGATGTCGTGCTGTTAGCAAGGGCACTTGCGCCGGTCATCTGTTACCATAGCCGATTATCGCCAAATTTCGCAGCACTGTCCTAACGGACACGTCCGTCAAAAGTCCCACATTAATTTCTACGATTATTGCAGGTAGTGTTGTTTGTCTGTTAGCACTGACAACCCTAAGCAAACGCCTCTGCTCTCGGTCGGTAAGTGAATGACGTCGGCCACTGCGTTCCACGAGGTGAGACGTAATACCTGAAATTTGCTATTCTCGGCACACTTTTGACACTGAGAATCTCCGACTATTGAATTCCCTACAGATTTCCGAAATGGGATGTATCATGCGTATAGCTCAATGTACTAATCCGCTTTCAAAGTCGCTGAATTATCGTGGTACGGCCGAAATCGCGTCCCAACCCTTTTCATATGAATATCCTGAGTACAAATAACAGCTCCGTCAATGAACCGTTCTTTTATACCTTTTGTGCTCGATACTACCACCATCCTGCATGTGACAAGGATATAGCACCTCGTTAGTGTGAATATGGGATATTACGCCAATATGAGGAAATTATAGAACGCTCTTACATGTTGACATATCCTAAACTGGTGATATATCCTGAACTGATGACAAATGGTCGATTGTGACATATTTCTTGCTGTGATGTTGCTTGGTAACGCCCAAGAGGAACGAAAATAGGTAAGTGACTATGACCTACGATGTTCGTTTGAAATATAAAGAAAATACAGGAAAATGACATCTTTCACGAAATTTTCAGAGAAGAATTGTAAAAGAAAATGAAAGCGCCTGGAGACAGCAGCAGGGTGACTAACTAAAGAAGTGATGTTTTTACCGCCCATAGTACTGAAGTAGATCCAGTAGTACATAGATGGTACAGTAAAATCGGAGTGTGTGAACAACAAGAGAACTTCAAGGAACAACTTGTGTTGTCAGTCATCAGTACAGTTTCTGATGCGTACACCAGCGTTGCGAAACAGAGGTGGGTCTACGAGTTATTTACATTGTGTGAGGGCACCAGGGCACTATTTGCATTAATAATTACATTAATTTAGGTACGCATGTGTGTTTCCATTTGGACGGAATTGGTGTCGTTTTACTTATTACATGCAGAGTAACACTATGCTTTGAAATTTCGCCGACGTAGAGGATCTGTTGCCGCCTGTGTGGGGCGCTGCCTCTATCAACTAAGATATTAAATACCATGGGTAGAGGTCTTCCTTACTCCGCAACTCTCAGGTTATCAACAGGGTAGGCTTTGCTGCAGCTAATTGAAGCATAATTGGATTTCAGGAATTATTGTGTCTGAGTTATAAAGAGAGGGAGCAAAGCGAGCGGGCCTACATTAAAGATCGCGGCTTAGGAGCTGCAATTGTTCCACCTACCGCATTGTGTCTTGTAATTGCAGGCTAAATTATATCGAGCGGCTGCAGCCAAGACGGCGCGGAGCGAACAAAGCGAGCAGATGTGAAGAACAATATGTTCCATTAAGCCAGGCGGCGTTCCTTTCTCGCTCTAATTAGTTGCTACTGCTGCGAGTTTCGTAGAGCTGCTGCGATTGTTCCTCGTGTCTCTGCTCGGTGCTGGAAATAGTTACACCGAGGCCAACATGGCCCCGGGCGCTCTTTCTTGCGCAGTTTAAACAAGACTTTGCATAATTAGCGACGAATTAAGCGTGGACGTCCAGGAATTATTACAACCACCACAATAAAGGATCTCAGCGAAATACAGAAGCTTTTGTTTTTAAAGCCTGTAGCAAAATTCTTTAGTAACGGTCAGTAGTTCCTGGATGCCCTTCGTTGCTATTAGCTGAGGCACACGTCGTGGCAGAAACTAGCACTACCTTTCTACGTTGCTGCTGAAAATAACAGAAACCCGTGTCCATGCCAGACGGCAAAATTCTTAGGACGAGGTTCTGGTAGTTGGTATGGTAGTTGATTTGACGTTAAACTTTCATGCTTAATACATCCCTATAATTATAGGTCGTGTCAGGAGCAATAAACCTAGAAGTGTACACCGGGCAGTAGGACTTTATCGCTCGCCCCCACCCCCCTCCTCTCCTCCCTCTCCAGATATCCAGAAACACATATAGTAATACAATATATAGCATTTACTCTAATTCTTTCTTTCACTTCCGCCTTTGTCCCGCAATGTTCGGAGGGTCGGCGTGGTTACAACGGATTTGGCAAGGTTAATTGAAAGCGGTGGTGCCGGATGCCCTTCCTTCCATCACCCCATACCCCCAGTAAGGAATCAGTGTACCCCAACTGTCTCCATCTAGTTGAAACCATGAAATGGTGCGGAAGTGTTAGAAATGTCTGCGTGTCGTGCAACTGAGGCGGGATATGGGGTTGGTTGGGTTGGGCTGTTTGGGGGAAGAACCAAACAGCGAGGCCATCGGTCTCATCAGGATATGGGGACCAGCCCGGTATTCACCTACCGGGCTGTGGAAAACCGCCTAAAAACCACATCCAGGCTGGCCGACACGCCGGTCCACTTCGTTAATCTGCCAGGCGGATTCGATCTGGGGCCGGCGCGCCTACCCGAGTCCAGGAAGCAGCGCATTAGCAGTCTCAGCTAACCTGGCAGGTATAGAATTTACTATAATAATAACATATTTTCCTGAAAATCTGTCTTGGATATTATTCGGCGCCCCTCTGCAAATGGCGCCTGCGGCATTATAGGCTCCCTTACACCTTCTTCCCTACGCCTTTGCACGAGAGTCACTCTGATCCTGGAGATTTTTGTTTTTTATTGTGCATGCACCGCTACATATACACAGCCTGCGACCACCAATGCCACTTCTGCGTTGAGTGTGACCTAGTAGAGGACGGACGTTCGAAGGAGTGAGTCTATGTTGTTTGACTAATTTGACAGAGATATTTTTGATGGGTCAGTTGATCCTAGAGTACAGATCGTGAAACTATTCTGTTGTCTAGGGCGAAGTACATTACTGTGAAAATGACGAGCAAGAATGGCATTTTACTAATGGAAGATGCTATACGGGAAGTAGTGTTGGAAGAACTCAATCGTGAAAGTGACGTAAGTGACTTTCGTCCTCAAAGTGATTCTGAAGTTGCTGCTCCTGCAGCAGTTATAGATAATGGCGAAACTAATGAGTCTGCAGAATTTTAGACAGCGATGATGAATCTACAATCGTAACCGGTAAGAATGGTCATTGTAGGAAAACATCTGTCCCTCATGAAAGAGGCCTGTCAGTTACCTCTAACATTGTAGTTCATATTCCAAGAATGTTGAAATAATGAATGAAGCGATTTATGAAAAATTGAGGACACTTCAAAATACTTGTGTAATACATGCATATTATTAAATGAATAGCATCTTCATCTAATTTAAATGTAGATAAATTCTTTAGATCCGGATCCCTTTCAAGTTTCGTTATTGAAAGCTTCCATAGCAGTTTTAACATGGTCTCGAATGTTTAGCTTATTAATAGTAACATTCCCTGAAAAAATTCATGCACTGAACGCATTTTATTGCAGCTCTGTCATGTGAGTCCAATTTCATGATAAAATATACCATATTCAGGCCGTTTCTCCAGAAAATAATTGAGGCTCACTGTTACCTAGGTGCAGAGTTCGTGTCACGATTTCGGAGGCGTACACTACGATGCTTAAGTCGATAGTAGTATAGGCAACTACGAATAAAACATTCTATACAACATGTTTCCATCTCTTATTGTTAAGAGCGATACAGCTGTTAGTATTTAATCCAAATAAATGCTCACAGAAGGTTTTAACCAAAGGTAAAGCCTTAACTTCAAAGTTGATTTTCAGAAATTTCACCTCCGACTTCAATGCACTTTCGAATTCTCTTGACAACACCAACTGGATCTATCTGAGATCGTTCTTTCAGAGACAAACTGTTTTCATAATATGGTCAACTGGTGTTCTCGTAGTTACTTCTTTGAATTATAATGAAGCTTTAATATTTTCTACTAAATTTTAAATTTAACCGCTGTTTAAACGCGTTTTTTCCCACACAGGGGATGCGAAGCGTAACCACATCACAGCAGACAGGGGAATGAATTTTCGAAATAGCGTCTGCCACAGTATGTACACGGGGACGCACACTGATGCTACGTGTGATTTAAAAATGGAAGTCAAATGCATCAGCCTCCTGCTTCCCGCAACTGAATCGCAGCAAACTTCCTTACCTCGCGTCTCGTAGATGTTGTCCCAATTGGTTTCTTGTCTGTCGGTCGCGAGCTCTAAACGCCTACGCAATGAACAATGCATAATAATGTGACAACATAATAACAATGGTAAAATGTTAGGATGCCAACTAATTTTGTTTTATTTTCATCAATTGTGGTGTTCTCAACAAGTGGCCACGAAAGCCTCAACAATTTTGTAATTGTAAAATTAGTAAAACGCAGCCAACTTCCTTACCTCGCGTCTCGTAGATGTTGCCCCAATTGGTTTCTGGTCTGTCGGTCGCGAGCTCTAAACGCCTATGCAATAAACAATACATAATAATGTGACAACATAATAAGAATGGTAAAATGTTAGGATGCCAACTAATTTTGTTTTATTTTCATCAATTGTAAAATTAGTAAAACGAATTCTAGAGCTAGTCTATCATTAATATTGATAACAATATTCCCGACCATTAGTCATTAGTTCCCGAGCACCGCAAAAGTCGCAAAAGTGCTTGCACGGAGTTGCACTTCACACACTACTTCGCGTGTTGACACCATGAAAACCGATAATGGACTTCCTTGGATTAACACAACATTGCACAAATACACTCCTGGAAATGGAAAAAAGAACACATTGACACCGGTGTGTCAGACCCACCATACTTGCTCCGGACACTGCGAGAGGGCTGTACAAGCAATGATCACACGCACGGCACAGCGGACACACCAGGAACCGCGGTGTTGGCCGTCGAATGGCGCTAGCTGCGCAGCATTTGTGCACCGCCGCCGTCAGTGTCAGCCAGTTTGCCGTGGCATACGGAGCTCCATCGCAGTCTTTAACACTGGTAGCATGCCGCGACAGCGTGGACGTGAACCGTATGTGCAGTTGACGGACTTTGAGCGAGGGCGTATAGTGGGCATGCGGGAGGCCGGGTGGACGTACCGCCGAATTGCTCAACACGTGGGGCGTGAGGTCTCCACAGTACATCGATGTTGTCGCCAGTGGTCGGCGGAAGGTGCACGTGCCCGTCGACCTGGGACCGGACCGCAGCGACGCACGGATGCACGCCAAGACCGTACGATCCTACGCAGTGCCGTAGGGGACCGCACCGCCACTTCCCAGCAAATTAGGGACACTGTTGCTCCTGGGGTATCGGCGAGGACCATTCGCAACCGTCTCCATGAAGCTGGGCTACGGTCCCGCACACCGTTAGGCCGTCTTCCGCTCACGCCCCAACATCGTGCAGCCCGCCTCCAGTGGTGTCGCGACAGGCGTGAATGGAGGGACGAATGGAGACGTGTCGTCTTCAGCGATGAGAGTCGTTTCTGCCTTGGTGCCAATGATGGTCGTATGCGTGTTTGGCGCCGTGCAGGTGAGCGCCACAATCAGGACTGCATACGACCGAGGCACATAGGGCCAACACCCGGAATCATGGTGTGGGGAGCGATCTCCTACACTGGCCGTACACCACTGGTGATCGTCGAGGGGACACTGAATAGTGCACGGTACATCCAAACCGTCATCGAACCCATCGTTCTACCATTCCTAGACCGGCAAGGGAACTTGCTGTTCCAACAGGACAATGCACGTCCGCATGTATCCCGTGCCACCCAACGTGCTCTAGAAGGTGTAAGTCAACTACCCTGGCCAGCAAGATCTCCGGATCTGTCCCCCATTGAGCATGTTTGGGACTGGATGAAGCGTCGTCTCACGTGGTCTGCACGTCCAGCACGAACGCTGGTCCAACTGAGGCGCCAGGTGGAAATGGCATGGCAAGCCGTTCCACAGGACTACATCCAGCATCTCTACGATCGTCTCCATGGGAGAATAGCAGCCTGCATTGCTGCGAAAGGTGGATATACACTGTACTAGTGCCGACATTGTGCATGCTCTGTTGCCTGTGTCTATGTGCCTGTGTTTCTGTCAGTGTGATCATGTGATGTATCTGACCCCAGGAATGTGTCAATAAAGTTTCCCCTTCCTGGGACAATGAATTCACGGTGTTCTTATTTCAATTTCCAGGAGTGTACATCGACCAAGGCGTTTCTTTTTCCACGGAATGTTCCGTCTTCACACGATTTTATTCTATACACGGGTTCTTGTTTTACCTCCTGGAAAACCGATCGCAGACTAGAAGTGAATTCTCTTAGTTGTTTGGCGCCATCACTCTCATGGTCCATCTGTGATTGGTCAATCCTTTTCATCAATAAGCACTGACAGTAATTATGTAAGGTGCAATATTTTTGGTTTACTTCTTCTAGGATTGAAGACAACTGTGTAAGCTGAAATGACATGTTTAATGTAGCAATATTAGAACAAAAATACAAGCTTTTACACACTTTTCAATGTGACAACAAAAAACGCATCTCAACATCAAAAACTGAAGTAATGCTAAAAACTACAATATTAAATATTAACTCTGAGAAGGTTAAACTATGCTAAACACAACACTATTAAAGTTTAACTAGAAGTTTCTTTTCAAAATTATTCCTACACTTACATTATGATGTAAGTGTACGAAAGCGTCCGATTCCGGTTCAAAGATTGGTACTATTTTTAGGATGAGTCTATGGTGGATGGCTAGTTATGTGACAAATTGAGCAAAAGATTACCCAAGGTTGCTCGAGTTTACAGCGGACACAAGCTGGTGAACCAACAAGTTTACGCCTCTACACGCGATATTTACCTAAGCTGCGATGAGCTGTGGTCTGCTAGGCCACTCTCTTCCGTTGAAATTCCTATAAAACCAATTACCCCTTTGTTGAATTTTCCAGCAGAAAGTTTCACTATGTTTCTCGTTATGCGAGGGAACATGTACTCATCCCTAGTCTTAGAATGTGGCGATATACACGCACATGGTTGGAGCAGCGTGCATATTATAATGCCCTCTCAGTTCTAGCAAGAACAATAAACTAATTGGCTGCTTCATTTCTCCACAGTTAGAGCTAAACGATGCTACAGCTAATTTATAGCTGGATACCAGCCGTTGTTGCATGGGGGCTTAATTATAATAGAATGCAAATAATTTTATTTATTTTTTGCTTTAGTAGCTGTTTGTCCGATTACGAAGTCTCGTAAACGGTTGGCCCTGACTAGTATTATTACGCTATCTGACTCCATAGAACAATAACAAAGAATGAAATGGAAATTTTCATTAACACAATTAATTAATTAAGTCCCCAGCAACTATAAAACCTACGAAACCAAAGCACAAATATAACTGTTCTGTGTGTGGAAGTATGACTCAACGTACGCATCTGGCACGGTTCTTCTTCAACAACACAAGAAATTTTAAATATCATTTATACCGAATTAATTAAAGGAAATAAAAATACCATAATTACTCAAGAAAACCAGAATTACACTCTAATCCCAGAACACAAGCCAGATGCTTTGTTGACTGAACCTGTAATGAAGCATTATTTACGACATTAAATAATGAAAAATAAAGCAAGTTTCGTTACCTTCATATATTGACCAAAATCACTCTAATCATTACAATATATCTCCACACCGACTCGCTATTACCACATCTCAACAACAACTTTTCAGTATCACATCTCAGCAAGCACTCTCTACTAGCACATCTCAACAAACACTCTCTGCTACGAGTTCTTAACAAGCACTGACTACCACGAGCTCTCCCCAAGCACTGCCCACTACGACATCTCAATAATCACTGCCAGTGGAGGTGGCGGAACAATACTCTCTAGCGCGATCTCTGGCGCTGTGGCTCAGTGTAGCCACCTTTCATATGCCCTTCCTCCATGGGCTAGAATTTGATGGTATTTTTGCCAGCATTGGTGGTGAAAATACCACCAAATTCGTCAAAAAAATACAGACAAAAATAAAAGATAATATTCATGCGTAAATATCATATAACTAGATAAAATTTTGGCTTTGCACTGACCTTTCAATAACCTAATATATAAAATACAGTAAGCAATACAAATTCTTTCATACATGTGACTTTACATAATAGTTTACACAAGTATTATGTGGTTAAACAATTCAATCAATAGCGTCAGCAATGACGAATATGTGCTGGTAAGAGTCTCATAACTTTTCACAACCAGTAATACACAAAAAATCAGTTTATACAAATATTCACATAAACGCTTTCCATAGCTCAAGAATAAGCAGTTGACAGTTCCAGCAGTAGCACCCAGCAATGGTCAACAGGTGTAAAAACCAACAAGTGACATTTTTTCAGTAGAAACAGTCCATCAGTGGCACCCAGTAATGTTGAATAGGTGCAGACACCAACAAGTAACACCATTTCAGTATAAGCAGTTCCATTAGTGGCACCAGCAATGTTGAGCAGGTGCACACAGCAACAGGTGACATCTTTTCAGTAGAAGCAGTCCATCAGTGGCACCCAGCAATATTGAGCAGGTGCTGACACCAACAAGTGACATCATTTCGGTAGAAGCAGTCCATCAGTGGCACCCAGCAATGTTGAGCAGGTGCAGACATCAACAGGTGACATCATTTCAGTAGAAGCAGTCCATCAGTGGCACCCAGCAATGTTGAGAAGGGGCGGACATCAACAAGTAACACCATTTCAGTATAAGCAGTCCATCAGTGGCACCCAGAAATGTTGAATAGGTGCAGATATCAACAGGTGACATCTTTTCAGTAGAAGCAGTCCATCAGTGGCACCCAGTAATGTTGAATAGGTGCTGACCGCAGTCCATAAAATTCACTATCACTAATCACACTGTTCATCAGCAGAAATTAAACATGTCCTAGTGGCACCAATAATGTAGAAAAGGTACAAGTAACAGTCCATAATATACACTATCACTAATCACATAGTTCATCAGCAGAAATTAAACATGTTCTAGTGGCACAAATCATGTAGAAAAAGTGCAAGTAACAGTCCATAATATTCACTATCACTAAAGAGACAGTTCAGTCATGAACAATAGTTTGAATGTACACACAATTAACAAAATTATTATCAATGCTCTTACACTAAACATACAAATCATAATAAACGCACAAATGATATCAGGTAGTTGTCATATTAACTATTACAATACACAAATAGCAGTAAACCTATAATATTTATGGGTGTCAGTGCAAGCCACAACAAACAAGTAAAATAATATTTAGGAGATAGGTTGGGATCACTTATCTGGGATTATAAAAGGAAAACACACAAAACACACTCACTCATCTTTCATCCACATTTAGTGCTCCTGTGTAGTTGAATAGTGTTAACTGTGTAAATGCAATTCTGTCAAAATTTTATGTTCATCATGTGTATCAAGTAGTAGTGGCAGCAATGTATAACAGTCAATAATAGTTAGTCAACGTCATAGTCATCATGTCAAGACCAATGTTTGCCAAGCCAGATCAAAATGTACAGTTGCTGAACAACTGTCAGTGAGCCAAGATATGCGATTACTTCCTCTCTCCAAAAAAAAGTTTATACTGCTTAGTGATTTAACAAAGTGTGTGTGTAGACAATCTTCCTTCTACTTGAGTGTTCTAGTCTGCCATATTCATCCTTCTTGTTCCATATAGACCAACAAAAAAAAAATATGCTCCTCACTTACTTTACCTCTTATCCACCAAAACTCCAATAATCATCAGTATCACATAATCTCAATACTTCACTAATGTGGCGCAGTGGGTAGACACTGGAGTCGCATTCGGGAGGACGACGGTTCAATCCCGCGTCCGGCCATCCTGATTTAGGTTTTCTGTGATTTCCCTAAATCACTCCAGGCAAATGCCGCGATGGTTCCTCTGAAAGGGCACGGCCGACTTCCTTCCCCATCCTTGCCCAATCCGATGAGACCGATGACCACGCTGTCTGGTCTCCTTTCCCAAAACCAACCAACCAACCAACTTCACTAATACCTCTTCAATACGTCGATACATATAAACCTTATCATCAATATCATTTACCTTACCTCTTGTCCACGAAAACTCCAATAATCATCAACTTCACATAATCTCAATAATACCTCTTCAATACGTCGAAACATATAAACCTTAGCACCAATATCGTTTCACTTCCATAACAACTCTTTCCTCTAGTCAGTCTCCTCGAACAAGTACAGATAAAATCCTAATGCAAACCTCAATTCATCATCTCATACAATCCGAAGACACAATGTCAACACACAACCTCTCGTGTAATCCATCTGATCCAAATCTGCTACTCATTATAAATTATAAGATACATTTTGTTTACCTTGTCCATCATTAAATAAAAGAAATGCGTACATGACCTCTAACAGACTTAGTTCGAATAACTCTCAGTAATTAATTACGATTACGGAGTGTGAATGATCATAATATTTCACAGTGTGTACACCACTTCAAGAATCATGGCAGAAGCAAACATGTGGAGTATTTCTTGTGTCAAGTGTCACTTCCTATTTCAATTGCTCACGAAGAATGCAGTGTAATAACTGTCAATGGTCTAACCTAGTGTTGGTATGTCATGTCGTTAACTTCTTTCCTATTAGCATAAATTTATACAGCTTCAAAATGGCTCTGAGCACTATGGGACTCAACTGCTGAGGTCATTAGTCCCCTAGAACTTAGAACTAGTTAAACCTAACTAACCTAAGGACATCACACACATCCATGCCCGAGGCAGGATTCGAACCTGCGACCGTAGCGGTCTCGCGGTTCCAGACTGCAGCGCCAGAACCGCGCGGCCACTTCGGCCGGCCATTATACAGCTTCCATAAAACCTCCAGCTCATGTGACTTCTATGAAGTTTCTCGTACTAATGTCGTTCGTCGAATTATAGCAGTTCATTTTCCTATCTTAAAAATATAAGGCACTGAGCGTAAGCAATACATGCAATATCGCGACAATATACCAGTAGCGAACAGAATGTCAACAAGTGGATGCAGCACAATCCCTATAACGAGGCTCTGCCAAGCGAACAATCTATAATTAATACCATAGTGTGACCTAAACTCTATGTTCATACACAGTATATCAGCATTTCTATATACCAAATTAAAGAGTACTTATGACAACAAAAGGAAATGTGTTAATATGCAATCCATACGCAAAGCGGCAAATATGTATCTTACATAATAAACAGGCCATTATCATCATATCAGCATAAGCAAATAAATGTTCATACGTAATCTTAATAAGTAAACATGAAGGCGCAAGCAGATAAATCACAAAGTATAACTCACATACATAACCACAGTCAGCACAATTAATCAGTTGACAATTACAATTTAAATAAATAAGCACAGCAGGCACATAATAAAAAAAATATGACATCAGTGAAAAAGCATAGCAGCCAGCGATGCATAATATACACAAGTAATAACAATGTTCATTAATAAAACATTGTCAAAATCAGTAAATGTACACAAGCACGTCGCTTCACAAGTAAATTCATAGAACATGAAATTAGCACAAAGTATGAATCACGTAATCGCGAGCAGCAAATTACATCTAAAATACGTACCTAAGTGGAATTATGTTACCTGAAAAATAAACTCAATTAATAGTTACCTTTTTTTAGTTTATTACTTTTTTCTTCGAAATTACATTCTTCCTGAAATTTTCTCCATAGCAAGTCGTCTTAACGTCGGACACGCACAGAATTTACCTGAAGGTCTTAAATATTTTACACAACCGTATCCTGCAAAATACTGAACGTTAATAACATAATTTATAAAGTCACCATAGCTTTATACAGAATTTAGTCGGAGAAATTAGACTGTGTATTTGTTTACGTCTGTCAGTGCATTCGCACTGAGCGCTCGATCAGCTGTCGACGCGTGACGTAGAAAGTGATTGTTTGCGGTCAACGACTGCCTTGTGTGGCGCGCAGACTTCACTGTTGCTTTGAGTATCTGCCGCCGCCGGAACACGGCGCGGTATCCTTGCATTCTCCACATGTTTACGTATAACTGTTGATTTCTCAAAAGTATGTCATTCCACAAAAATTTTTACGTTCGATATATGATGTATTCCCTTGGAGCGTCGAGATTTAAGAGTTTCTACTTCAACAGTATTATCATGTAGAAATTTGCGAATCCTATATGGACCGTTATAAAGCAGAAAAAATTTGTGACACAAGCCTTTTCCTTTATGAGACAAACGATGAGACTTAATTAATACCTTCTGACCAACTGACAAAGTTTTTAAACGACCAGGACGCTTAGCTGATTTCTCTCTTCTAGCAGCCGCAGATGCAATATTTTGTAGAGCCAGGTTGACAACTTCAGAATGCCGCAGTTTCCGTGAAGGCGGAAAAGGAACGATTTCAGAAATGCGATTTGTTGGTACTTTATTTTTTAATATCAATAGGCGGTAAAGAAGTTGAGTCATTAGGAATTTCATTCAGAATGTTTTGAAAAATATGAAGATACTGATCCCAAGTTCTGTGATTCTGATGACAATAAAGACGACACAATTTATTGATTTCCTTCATCCATCTCTCTGAAGCGTTAGATTGAGGGTGAAAAAGTGAAATAAAAATTGGTTTAATCTTACGACGCCGTAGAGTACAAAGCCAAATTTTAGAGCGAAACTGTGATCCATTATCTGATATGACCTTATCAACATGACCCACTTCTTTAAGAAAATGTTTGATGAAAGCGTTAGATACTGAACGAGCTGTTGCTTTGCGTAAAGGTGTAAAACACACATATTTTGATGTCAATTCCACTGCTACGAAAATGTACGCAAAACCATTAGTAGAACGAACCACTGGACCGAACAAATCGACTGCAGCCATGTCCCTTAATTTCGCTTGAATGATAGGAAACAACGGTGCTCTGTGAGAAACAGTTGGCGGCTTAGCCTTTTGACATAATTTGCATTTGGCAAGAACAGATCGAATACGTTTTCCCATATTACTGAAGTAGCAATGTTCTCGTAATTTATGAAAGCATTTTCTAGGACCAAAATGTGCATAACTGAAATGTGTAAACGAGGTGTGGACAAATCATCCAATCTAACAAAGCGTCTAAGAAAATTACAGACACCAAGGAAACTACGAACATCACGTTTTGTAGTAGGAACAGCATAATTACGAATAGCGTCTAGTTTCTCTTGATCAGGGAGAATACCTTCTGTAGAAATAATGTGACCGAGAAATTTCACCTGAGAACGACCAAATTCAGATTTTTCCAAGTTCACTGTCATGCCAACTCTTGCAAAAATACGTAATAATGAATCCAAAATTTTGTTATGCTCACTCCAAGAACGTTTAGCAATAAGAATATCGTCAACATATGAAGTAATATTGTCACGAAGATAAACAGGTCAAATTTCGTTTAAACTACGAATGAATGCTGCAGAAAATATAGTAAGTCCAAACGGTAATTTCCAAAGTCACTTTTGGGTCAAACAGTCAAATCCGGTTATTCTTTACCTACTGTCTAGATAGATGGATAGTAGAAGAGTTGTTTTTATAGATGCAAAGAATAGTGAAAGAGTAGGCAGCGGTGCAGAAAACTAAAAGGGAAATCGCACCACTACAGCTCGGGGCCCTGTGAACGCTACGGCACATATTCACTTAGTATAGTGAATCCCCTGAGGACTTAATAGCTGCACATAAATTTCAGTTTGTGACTTTGTGGCACATCTGGCGGAAGTGCATACATAAATTGATCTAACCATGCACATGGATGTATGTCATTCTTAGAATTGCGGAAGATCTTAAATTTCCGAACAGTCAAGAAGTGTTTATAGTTAAAGTTTTCGCCTCGTGGCGACAAAGACCTACCGCGTCTGTCCCAGTCCCAATGTCGATTATTGTCAAGTTCGCGCGCCTGGCGCTCTCTTGTTGCATCACGTAAATGAAACAAATTATTTTCTTCAAACACCTCTGCTAAACTAACACTTGTCAATTTATCTGAGATCTCCTCATCTCTTTCCAATAAGTTTACGTCTTTCGTAAGTTTTGCGACTCGGGTTTCAGTGTTAACACATTTGGTAGTTAACTGTTCATATTGTTTTGTTAGGTTATTTAATCTGTCATTTGGTACGGATTCCTCGATTCTCTCAAATATTTCTTCCTTATCGTGTGCACGTTGTAAATTTAATTCTGAAAATTTTTGTACTATCACGCGATCTCTTTCTTCCCGTTCTCTGTCCTGTTCCTCTTGCCTGATTTCTGTTGAAATTAAGCTATTATTGCGAGCCTTCAAAATCGGTTGTACTTCTTCTCTAATTTCTTTCTTTGATTCATCTTTCATGTCTTTGAAACATGTCCCTGTTCGTGAGCCTAACTGTGTTGTCATTGCTTTCATCTAAGTTATAATTGTTCCTAATTGTGATCCCAATGATTCCATTGTTCCCTTTTGTGAGTCTAACCGAGATCCCAAATTTAATATTGCACTCATCAACTGCTCCATAGTAACTGGTTCGAAATTCTTTTCGCCCCTAACATTTCCCGCAAAACCAGGTTCCTTCGTCATCGCTGTAAAGCTATCTGTGTTCGATACTATTCCAGAATCTTCTGTCGTTAATCTCGTATTCTGTGAATTTTCTGATTGAGAAAAATTTTGAGATGGTCCCGGACTATTTTCCCGACTTATTAAATTGTTTTCAACTCCATTATTTATCGTACTGTTGTCCTGTGTTGGCGAGTTCGCCATGTCTACAATTTCGTCATTCTGACTATCCATCATTTTTGCCTTTTTCATCGATCGCGTAATCATTTACAAAAACTTACAAACCTCGTCACTATATGAAATTACACACAATGCCACTTTATCTCCAACAATACCATTCACACGAAATGTTTCCCTCAAACACGATTAATCGAACAATTGAAATAATTCCACTAATTGTCAAACCCGTAGACAAGACAACAGAAATGAAATTTTGCAAAATAAATACCATTAGAAGAATGACAATTACCAAATCTACACATGCAAAATAGACTACAATTACTAAACTACAAATTACTACAACAATGCTACTGTCTACTATTTTTACAATCAGAAAAATTCCAAGGGACGATCCTGGCAGGGTCGCCACGTGCATGGGGGCTTAATTATAATAGAATGCAAATAATTTTATTTTTTTTTGCTTTAGTAGCTGTTTGTCCGATTACGAAGTCTCGTAAACGGTTGGCCCTGACTAGTATTATTACGCTATCTGACTCCATAGAACAATAACAAAGAATGAAATGGAAATTTTCATTAACACAATTAATTAATTAAGTCCCCAGCAACTATAAAACCTACGAAACCAAAGCACAAGTATAACTGTTCTGTGTGTGGAAGTATGACTCAACGTACGCATCTGGCACGGTTCTTCTTCAACAACACAAGAAATTTTAAATATCATTTATACCGAATTAATTAAAGGAAATAAAAATACCATAATTACTCAAGAAAACCAGAATTACACTCTAATCCCAGAACACAAGCCAGATGCTTTGTTGACTGAACCTGTAATGAAGCATTATTTACGACATTAAATAATGAAAAATAAAGCAAGTTTCGTTACCTTCATATATTGACCAAAATCACTCTAATCATTACAATATATCTCCACACCGACTCGCTATTACCACATCTCAACAACAACTTTTCAGTATCACATCTCAGCAAGCACTCTCTACTAGCACATCTCAACAAACACTCTCTGCTACGAGTTCTTAACAAGCACTGACTACCACGAGCTCTCCCCAAGCACTGCCCACTACGACATCTCAATAATCACTGCCAGTGGAGGCGGCGGAACAATACTCTCTAGCGCGATCTCTGGCGCTGTGGCTCAGTGTAGCCACCTTTCATTGTGAATGCAGTGTTCACACAAATTACTCCTCTGCGTCGTACAGAACGCACTACTCTGCACTTGACGCCAGTTCAGAGACGAGTCCACGAAAATTTCCGTCTTGTTGTACTCATAGCCGAACTGTCTCCCCACCTGGGTTGCTTCGTTCTTCACGTCACGGCTTTTTCCGACCAATACGAGCTTCCTTCTTACTTTGTGGAAACACTCTCTACCAATCGCAAGGTCCCTACCATTAAATTGCGTCGAAACTTTGGCTCTTTTTCTCCTTCCTAGCGCGTTTCCGCCAATCGGACTTTTCTGCCCGTTCCAGACGCCGAAATGCGTACATTGAGTCTCTCGCGTGTGTAACACTCGCTCGACACATGATCGACAATGCGTCACTTGTCTTGTTTCATACCCATTTGGAATTCCAAAATGCAGTTTTCTAAAAGCTTTTTTCTTCTATCCACCCTCAGATGGGCCATTATATTCGCCCTTTAAGTTGTTTCTGTGGTACCCCCTGTAGGGTGGCCTTTCTTCTGCTCTCGTCCCTCTGAATTCCAAACTAAAACGCCTCTCACTGCATGTTTCAACTTCCGCTAAGACATGCATTATAGGAATGGTTTGTTAATTACCTTCGATTGAGTATCATCCCTTTTTGCATTACATACTGATAGGCAAATGTGCTCATTACCACTGAATTAAGGTAGGTGTCATATTCATCTTCCTATTGCGATCTATAAAGCTCTCATGTGAGGTGCCACTCTCACCTTACTTTATTCTGCCATGTTAGCATTAAAATTTGTAACTAGCCTTTCCTGATGGATTGAGTCATATTGAAATTATTATTAACAGGTTCTCAGTCCAAGTAACGTCATCAGCAGGGTTGGAGCTGTATATTAATATCCAAACGAAAATATAAATAATTAAAGTTTCGCTACTTGGCGCCCAGAGTTGTAGATGAATCCCCACTGTCTCTCTCTGCCCCAGTAAGATACCACTCTGGCTCGAACCTCCGTTCTCACGGTCGAGAGCATCTGGCAAGTCATTCGATGAGTGTGCCTTGTGATCCTACCTACTCGCTAGCCTACCGCAACAATATCTTCCTACACTGTGCATTAAAACGTAGCAATGAAAATGTAATAAACGTGGACAGTGATATGGTATAAACGCCACGCTTCTCCACAGGCAAAGACCTTACGAGGTATGGTCCGCGGACCTTAGTGGTCAAGAAAGGTGACAATTTCTGCACCGATTCAGTTTCTGGAGAATGTTAGGTTTAGGTTGTCACTGGACGACAAGAATGTGGAGACCCGTCATTGTGGAAGAACATATCCATCGCCGTTTCCAAAGGAACCTACTCCAACGATGCTGGGAGCTCGTTTTCAGTAAAGTCCAAATAACGGATCCGCTCTCGGACAAAGCTGTTAAAGACAACTTGCGCAACAACCGATTGTTATTCCACACTGCTCATTTCCGGAAAAGCATTCTTGGAAGTGTGAAAATGCGTATCCACAAAGACCACCATTGTGATATAGATTTTTGTCAGGAGTGAAAGTGGATTCAATTGTAAACTTTATTACAAGGTGGTTTCCCTGCCATTCTACGACAAAATGCAGTCATCTACTTTCATGTCTTCCTCGAAGGTATTGAACCAGCTGTAAGTGATAAAGAAAGAAACCGTGGATAAGTAATATCCTTCATATTCCTGTGTGTGAACCCTGACATGTTAAAAATTCTTCGTGTGCTAGTTTACACTGTATTATATCAATAATTTCATCTATTTCAATGATACCCTGTTCATCTGCACGTTCATATAATACACGACGGCTGGAACCTGCGCATCCCACACGCCGTTTGTGAAAGCACGAGTAAACATTCTTGAACACGTTACTTCGTGGTTAGTAAATCGGCTACTGTATTCTCTCCAACCACGCGCAGCCTATGATATATCGGCATTCTCAGCACTTGTAAATAGGTGACGCATGCTTAAATGATACGTGAAATAAAAGTTTACAGCGGTTGGGAAAAAAATGGAAACGTCACGTGAAATACATGCTTGCACTTAAGTGCAGATGTTAGGCAAGCCGGCAGTTTGCGCTATTGTGTTTGACCATTAACAGCAACTATGCTGTGTCCTCATTATCCTCAGTACCTTATTGTTGGTGCTCGACTTGCGACTTGGGGCGGGGGGGGGGGGGGGGGGGGGGCGACTTCTGTAAACAAGGTAGCAGAAATGTTTGGCGCTTCAAGACGCACCGTATCGAAGATTTATGCGGCATAAGGGGAAAGCGGAAAAGCATCACCCGATACGTCACAATGCGGACGAAAGTGTGTGCTGAGGGATCGCGGCAGACAGTCGTTGAACAGCACAGTAAGGAAAAATATGAGATCGACAGCTGCAAAAGTCACTGCACAACTGGATGTAGTACTCTCGAAACCCGTCCGCACCTAAATAGTATGAAGGGCGTACCGTAACTACGGAATTACAGAGCGATGTGGGACTCCGAAACCACTCATCAGCGATGCAAATACCCTGAACAGGAAAACCTGGTGCCGAAGCTACACAACCGAGAAAATGGAGCAATGGAAGAAAGTTTATTTGGTCTCTGGAGTCGTTTTGCACCCAGTTTTCAACTTCTAGCCGAACTTATGTCAGAAGAGTGAAACATGACGGGCGGCTCGGTGACAGGTATCGACACCCATGTCGCGTTATTCCATGGGTCATATGAATAATTCGCAAGAGGGCGTTACTGCCAAGGATCGCGTTATATAGTTTTTGTTCCCCAGTGGTGTTGCTGTATTCCCCTGTTCACAAAGTACCTACCACATCTCAATATTATTGACCACTTGTATTCTACATTCGAAGGAGAGGTACGTGATCGCTATCCAGCTCCATTATCGCTACGTGGACATTCCACTAACTGGCGGGAACAATGGTATAAGATTCGATTTAAAACAATTTCTTTAATCATCATTTTTTTCAAATTCCTCTCCTGTGCTAAATTTTTCATCTCAGAGTAGCACCTGTAGCTTCCGTCATCAATTATTGGCTGGTCGTACCCCAATCTCTGTCTTCCTGTACACATTTTACCTCTACATCTCCCTCTAGTAGCACAGAAGTTATTCTCTGATATCTCAACCCATGACCTATCATACTGTCCCTCCTTCTCGTCAGTGTTCTCCATATATCCCTTTCCTTGCCAATTCTACGGAGAACCTCCTCATTTTCTACTCTATCAGTCCCCCATATTTTCAACATTCTTCTGCGGCACTACATCTTAAATGCTTCGATTCTCCTCTGTTCCAATTTTCCCATAGTCCACGTCGCACTACAAAATAATGCTGTGCCCCAAACGTACATTTTCAGATATTTTTTTGCACAAATTAAGGCCGAAGTTCGATATTAGTAGACTTCTCTTGGTCAGGAATGTGTTTTTGCTTGTGCTAATCAGCTTTTTACGTCCTACTTGCTCCGTCCGTCTTGGGTTATTTTCCTGCATAGGTAGTACAATTCCTTAACTTCATCTACTTCGGAATCACCAGTGACAATGTTAAGTTTCCCGCTGTTCGCGTTTCTGCCACTTACTATTTTCGTTTTTCTGCGATTTACTCTCAATCCATATCCCGCACTCATTAGACTGTTCATTCCGCTCAACAGGTCCTGTAATTCATCTTCTCTTTCACTGAGAATAGCAATGTCATCATCGAACCTTAACATTGGCTTTATTTTAATCCCACCTGTGAACCTTTCTTTTATTTCAGTCATTGCTTCTTCGATATACTGATTAAACAGTAAGGGTAAAAGTCTACATCCCTGTCTTCCCCCCTTTTCAATCCGAGCACACGCCGTACTTGGCCTTCCACTGTTATTATTCCCTCTTGGATCTTGGACATATATGCTACCCGTCTTTGCCTCTAGCTTATCTCTGTTTTTCTCAGAATTTCGAACATCTTGCACTGTTTGACTTTGTCTAACACTTTTTCACAGATCTACGAATCCTAAGAACGTGTCTTGATTTTTCTTTAGGCTTGCTTCCAATATCAAGCCCAACGTTAGAATTGCCTCTCTCGTGCCCTTACCTTTCCTAAGTCAAACTTATAGTCATCTAACACGTTCTAAACTCTCTTTTCCATTCTTCTGTATATTACTCATATCAGCACCTTGGATGGACTGTACGATAATTCTAGCACTTGTCAGCTCTTGCATCCTTGTGAACTGTGTCGATGTTTAAATATAAATGTAAGCTTCCTCGGCCATTGTCACAGTCAATAAAATTTTTATGAGTTTGCGACCACATTGTCAATATGTAAAACTACCGACGTTTCGGTGACTGTTGCAAGTGACCTCCTTCAGGGAGTTTTGTTTATTGCTGTTTACAGTTTGTATTACTGTAAATTTTATTACTATTGTAACCTCCCAGCAAAAAAATGTTAGTAAATGACAATAAATGTGAGAACTAGCAATCTGAGCCATGTGTAAGCTCCCCACAAAAAATGAAAATCAATTCAATACAAACGAAATCTCAGTGACAATGAAAACGCAAATAGACCGAAATGTCGATCTTAGGCCCTAATTAAACTCAAATTCTTACCTCAGTAAAACTGCATCTGCTCTTAGTTTTCGCCATAGCTTGGAGGAAATGCATCGCAAATATTCTTTAAATTTAAGTGAAACTTTTCTTTAAGGAAATGCATGGGAAACTTTTTTTCAATTCAAATGATTGTTTTCTTAAAAAATTGCTTTGAGAACAAAATTATTATTGGGGCGATTCTTGAACAAATTAATTACAGTTAATATACATTATATTATCAGATGTGCGCAATGCTGTTTCATTACCTTATTTAAAAAATATACCTCGTCCTGAATCTTGACCAGAGCGCCATGTCGACGCCCGCCGACTCCTCACACACAACTCCGACTGTCTCGCGCGTGCTACTAGCACTGACCGAGTGCAACTAGCAACTGCTACTACTGACTCCCTACATGCAACTGAACTCTCGCGCGGTCAAGCGCAGACTAGCAACGATAAATAACTCTCTGGTCAGAGATTCTGTCATGCCTCGCCATCGCTGTACTGAATACATACGCGTTTCATAACCCTCCACTGTGGGGGCAAAAATTTGGCAGCGATGGTGAGTCATTTGGACTTGCCATGAGCAACAAATTTTTTCTTAATTAATTAACTTTACAATCACAGAGTATACAGATGTAGTACATGAATTAAATGTGGTGCACATGCACCGAGTACAAAACATTTCACACAATGACAATGAGTACAGAACATATGACATAAGTGCACATGCACTGAAAAATTCGTCAACGTTTTCACAACAAATAAACATAATGGCAAAAAAATCATGTTGACAAGTGACATAAGTGCATATGCACTGCAGTTCAGAACATATCAACAAATCAAAATGTATACGTAATGAGTACAAATGGCATAAAGTGCACACGCACTGTAAAACTCTCTAATATTTTTACGACAAATAAACCTAATGAGTACAAATCATATTGACAAATGACAAAAGTGCACACGCACTGTAGTAGTGAACATATCAGGAAATCACAAATGTATAGGCAACGAGTACAAATCATATTAACAAATGGCATAGAGTGCACATGCACTGTAATGCTCTCTAGTATTTTTCTACAACAAACAAACAAATCAAGGAGTGTAATAAAGTGCACTTGCACTATAGAAGTCTTTAGTAATTTCAGGACAACTGATGTTATTAACAAATGACAGAAGTGCACACGCACTGTATATGACTTTTTCATTTTACAAGAATTAGGAAAGGAATAGGAAGAATTGCGTCATGGTTGTAGCACTTTAGGTTGCACGCATCTGCACTGAAAGTCCATATCTTTCCACAGAAGTACAACATCAAGTGAGACAATCTGAAGTTCTTTTCCCAGAAGTATTTATCAGCGTAGCCAAGACACTGAAATGTCGTAGTAATATTCCCTGTTATCATTTTGGCAGTACATCAGGTACACCAAACAGTGGGACCATAATAACGTCTCCATCGCTCACGGTGGTGGACAGCATGTCGTGTCAACACCACGCTCTTACAAGGCATACCAACGTAGAATTAGTGCAAAAACCAAATATAGTGCTCCATGATCATGAGGATAGACAGGACAAATGGATATTATAGTAATTCCAGGTAGTTAGGTCAGAAGGTGAAGGACATTAAGTCACATAGTAGTCTTCATTGAGAATGACATTAGTAGTTTGAGGCATTCATAGTCCAGTTATTGAACATTTCTGTACCATGTATTTAGTATTACAGAATAATGTTCATAAAATTAACTGAATATAGCAATTATTGGCATCATGGGTAATCGTATTACAATAAACAGTGGCAGTCCTTGGCCAGTTACAAAGCATATTTAGTATGACAGAATCATGTTCATAAAATTAACTGATTATAGCGACCATTGGCACTTATTGGCCGGTTATAAACCATCAGAAGTCATCTTTGAAAAGGAGAGTCAATTATTGGCATAGCATTAACATAATTCATTTAGTTATACTAATTATTGGCACTCATTCGCCAGTTACAAAACATCAAAAATCATCATTGAAAACAGGAGCTAATGAATGGCATAGTATTAACATAATTCATTTGGTTACACTAATTATTGGCACTCATTCGCCAGTTACAAAACATCAAAAGTCATCATTGAAAACAGGAGCTAATGAATGGTATAGTATTAACATAATTCATTTAGTTACACCAATTATTGGCACTCAGTGGCCAGTTACAAAACATCAAAAGTCATCATTGAAAACAGGAGCTAATGAATGACATAGTATTAACATAATTCATTTAGTTATACTAATTATTGGCACTCATTTGCCAGTTACCAAAACATCAAAAGTCATCATTGAAAATAGAAACTAATGAATGGCATAGTATTAACATAATTCATTTAGTTACACTAATTATTGTCACCCAGTGGCCAGTTACAAAACATCAAAAGTCATCATTGAAATCAGGAGCTAATGAATGGCATAGTATTAACATAATCCATTTAGTTATACTAATTATTGGCACTCATTGGCCAGCAAGTATTGAATAGTACAACATTTTTAATTATTGGCAGTCATTGGCCAGTTACAAAACACAAAAGTCATCATTGAAAACAGGAGCTAATGAATGGCATAGTATTAACATAATTCATTTAGTTATACTAATTATTGGCACTCATTCGCCAGCAAGTATTGAATAGTACAAAACATTGTTCATCATTCAGTATTATTCAGAACTCTCTTAAATGGGTAGCATTATTTGGAACTGGTGATACATTTTTATTTTGTTAGCAATGCATTGCTTTGGGTAATTATAAGGGAAAGCAAGAAGAGAAAAAGTAAAAAAAAAATTGCTTCTGGGTTGTTCCTGTAAATGAAAAATGTGTAACGTCATTCGTCATGAGTCAGCTGTAGCGAGGTTATGAAACAAGGAAGTATATGTGATCACATTTAAAAATGATAGACACAACTGGGTAAAAAAAATGCAAGTACTAGTACAGGTGGTGGTGGTGGTTAGTGTTTAACGTCCCGTCGACAACGAGGTCATTAGAGACGGAGCGCAAGCTCGGGTTAGGGAAGGATTGGGAAGGAAATAGGCCGTGCCCTTTCAAAGGAACCATCCCGGCATTTGCCTGAAACGATTTAGGGAAATCACGGAAAACCTAAATCAGGATGGCCGGAGACGGGATTGAACCGTCGTCCTCCCGAATGCGAGTCCAGTGTGCTAACCACTGCGCCACCTCGCTCGGTACTAGTACAGGTTTAATAAGTAACAGGTTTACTAAGTATCATGAAAAGCTTCTCCTGGAAAAAAAAATACAAATGGATTATTGAGCTGAAAGAAGAAACCCATACTATGCTGAAAAGTAGTGAACTTCGAATTAACAGGTAGTGAAATGTGTATAAAAAATGTGTTCCATAGCTGTCCTTTCCAAAACCTTCAGTCATCATACCATACGATATAAAACATACTGTCAAAACAAACTGCAACAAATACTTAAATAACTACATAGCATAAATACATAAACTTCAACATCATTCTCATCTGTAAAGAAAAAACTTCATTATCCATATTATCGTAACTTCATTATTATCATCACCTGTAAAGAAAAACTTCATTATCCATAGTAGCATATTCTTCATCATTACTCTTCATCAGCATTCATTATCATCTGCAAAAAATCACTTCATTACTCATTACACAACTATTCCTTATCTCTAGCATATTTCATCACTAAAATTAAGATGTGTAGTTCTGTCTGACAGCCTGCATCAATCGCCTTGTATTCTGAAAGAAAAAATTAGTTAAGACTGCTATTCTACGATGTGTATAGTATTTCTTGTTAATGCTTGTTAATTCTGATCCATTTACTCTTCCTCATAAGATTTTTGTAACTTCTTTCGTCTATTCCGCAGCTGAAATTCCCATTTCTGGTTAATTTATTTCTTTCACGCATCATTTCTTTCTGAAATTGATGAACAAAGATTAATGTCTTGCATTTAAATCATATACCCATTAAATAATGACTGGTTTATAGTAACATAATTTGAGCATACAGCATAACATGACACAAAACGTAATATGTCAAAAGCATAGACAGTGTTCAAAGGCAAAAATGTACACAAAATATCACAATGCAGCAGCAAAAAAAAAAAAAAAAATGTAAAACAGTCACGATGTTGAGATATCATGGGGCAAAAAATGTCAAAGTCAACTGGTGTTTCCTATAGCTTGACCATTTCATAGTGCATACAAACAAACATGAAACAATCGTACATACATAAAAAAATTATGACAACTTGCCAAGAAAAAATGCGATAATCATCAATAAGTAGTCATGTGAATATAATTGCATAAGTAGTCATAAAATGTGTAAGTTCATCTGAAAAAATATGCACGGTCTGATGTGTAACGACAAGAAGAGCGACCTGCTAACCTTACCTTGCCGGGCACTTGCCAAGAAAAAATACGATAATCATCAATAAGTGTTCATATAAGTATCTCGAAAATGTATTACAGTGTGATAAATCATAAAGTATGTTCATTCAATAAAGGGTTTAACGTTGGAGACGTGGTGGTTTCCTTTCGATTTCCTGGTTCTCAAAGTTTCGACGTGTACAACATTGGGGTGAGGAATGCTGCGAATCCGATATGGACCTGCGTATAGAAGTTCAAATTTACTGCACTTACCTTCTATTCTGCTGGATAAATAGTGTGTACGTACTAATATCTTCTGTCCCACGTGAAAGTCACGGCGTGTACAAACCTGTTTTTGCTGTCTTCTCCGGCGCTCTACGGCACGTTTGATGTTGTTCAGCGCAATGTTAATTATTTCATGGTGTCGTAGTCGACGATATGTAGGAAAGTTTACTAATTCTTTAATTTTGTTAGGTGGTTCAGCATTTTTCAATATAACAGACGGAGATAGCATAGTGGATTCATTTGGTATGGAATTAATTACATCTTGGAATGAGAATATGTGTGTGTCCCAATCAATATGTCTTTTGTGGCAGTATATTCTACACAGTTTACCAATTTCTTTCATTAATCGTTCACAAGGGTTCGAAGAAGCATGGTACCTGGATATATAGATCGGAAAAATGTTTCTAGCTCGTAACATGCGTGTCCATATAGCAGAACGAAATTGTGATCCGTTATCAGAAATTACTTTCAACGCATGCCCTACATGAAATAGAAAATGTCTTACAAATGCTCTTGAAACAGTTTTAGCAGTAGCTTTGCGTAACGGAGTGAAAGTAACAAATTTTGAAGTGAGTTCAACAGCGACAAAGATGTAGCAAAAACCTCTGTTAGTTCTCGGAATTGGACCAAAAATGTCTACAGCGGCCATATGTCTTAATCTAACAGATACAATGGGATATAATGGAGGAATATTTCAAGTGGTGTCTGACTTAGCTTTCTGGCAAATTTTACATGGTGCTAAAACTCGTCGTATACGTTTCTCCATGTTGGCAAAATAACAGTTCTGTCTGAGTATAAGAAAACATTTTCTGGCTCCGTAATGTGCATAACTTAAATGAGTATACCATATTAATTTGTTAACAAGTTCGTCAGGAATGCATAATAACCAATTGTTGCTGTCAGGATGAGAGCGGCGAAATAGAATGTCATTGCGTACAGTGTAATGGTTTCTAATCGTAAGATTATTCTTATCTTGGCAAAGGTGTTTAATTTCTTTCCACACGTTGTCTTTATTTTGCTCTTTTGCTATGTCCTGTAATGACGACGAAATAAAATTTTCAAATGCAACTTGCTGAATGTACATAACGCTGAAATTTGCTTTGCAGAAGTTGGTTGCGATGTCTTGCTGATTGTTGCTGAGAGAACGAGATAGTGCGTCTGCTATAACATTTTGTGTGCCGGGAATGTGAACAATTGAAAAATTAAATTCCTGTAAATAAAGCTTCCATCTACTTAATCTGTCGTGTGTGAATTTAGCCGAAAGTAAAAATTGTATAGCTCTGTGGTCTGTGTAAACGGTGGTATGTCTCCCATAAAGAAAGTGCCGAAATCTCGTAAAAGCCCATACAACACATAATGTTTCCAATTCTGTAACGGAATAATTTCGTTCAGCAGGTGACAGAATGCGGCTTGCAAATGCGATGTTTTTGATTACTGTAGAGCCATCTTCTTCAATTTCCTGAAAAATATGTACGCCTAAAGCGGTGTTAGAACTGTGTCGGTGGCAATAGAAAAATTTATGGTAAGATCTGGGTGCGATAAAAGTGGAGCATTCAACAAAGCATGTTTCAAATAATATTCTCGTGAACAAGATGCTGCGTGTCAAAATTATTGCTTACGTTACTGGAATATGCAATCTGTGCTGTATCTGTTTAAATTCTATCGCACGTGTTATTATTTTCAGCAGGATTCTGTGGCATTTCGACTATTTCAACTGTACTATTATTTCTTCCTGACGTATTACGCTATGGATGACACCTATTGTCTGGCTCATTCATGATAATATGTTATTGCTGAAGTTCTTGCTCCTGAAAAGATCGACTGTTATTAAATGTACGCTGAAAATTGTGCTCATAATTTTTACGTCTGTCATGATAGTAATTTCTATACGGCATATGCGATACGAGTTAAATAGTGTGTTGTCTGTACGTAGTTATTTCCTTGCTGGCGTGCGTTATTATTTGTTGGAGCTGGGACTATACGTGCACGCGGCGAAACATTAAAGTTTGGTTGACCTTGTAGACTGCATTGTTGGTTACGTATGCTAAGCGGCTGACTTTCATGCTATTGTGGTGAAAAACATCTATTGTTACAAAAATGTGGTTGCGACTGCTCAAAATTTTGTACATACGGATGATTAAAATTTTATCTGATATTAAAATTACGCTGGTAGTTCTGGAGTGCCTAATGAAAATTGTCACTTTCGGTAAAAAATTTGTCACATCGGGTATTCATTAGTCATTTTTCTTAAGTCTAGGTAGAGCAATAGTTAAAGAGCTGTTTTGATAGATATAAAGGATAGTAGAAGAGAAGGCAGCAGTGCAGAAAACTAAAGATGAAACAGCACTACTACAGCTCGGGGCCCTATGCACGCTACGGCACATATTCATTAAAGCGTAATGAATCCCCTGAGGTCTATTACGGACTGCAAATAAGTTTTAGCTTTTGCGTTACAGGCAATGGCGGTAAAATTTCAAAAGCAAATTGTTGTATCCATGCTAATTCCAGTTTCTTCATTACAGGCAATGCTATTGAAAGTGCAAAAATTAATCGACGTATCCAGTTCAAATTGTGTACCTGTGTTCTGTCATTATTAAACACTTTAAATTTTCTCACTGACAGAAAATGTATGTAATCGAAATTATCGTCTCTGTATGACGGAACAGGTTCACGATTGAAAGAGAATCTGTTGAACTGTGGTTGTTCGAAATCTAAGTCCCGTACTCTCTGTAGATTACTCAAATTATACGCGCTGCGTGAGTCTGACAAATGTTCGCAAAGTGGCGTCTGCTGTGATGTGTTGAACCCAGAAACATTTTTTATCTCTGTTACCTCTTGCTGTAAAGATGACAATTTTCTACGCAAGGTGTTAGTAGACGAATCGATCTCATTAATCGTCTGCTGTAGATTTTGAAATTCAGGTGTTTGATTAAATGAAATCGGTGCAGTATCGTCTGATTTGCTCTCATTATTACTTTCAATAACATCAATACGACTGGCCAATTCATCACATTTTCCAGTCAGTATTTTTACTTGATCATCGGTTTTAGTGTCAGAGTCATTAATCTGTTTTTGCAATTTACGTGTAGTTTCGTTCAGTTTTTAACGTCAGCTTTGACGACATCGGAGTCCTGTGTTAGTTCTAATTGTTCGAGTCTGTCGGTCACTGTTTGAAAATCTGTTGTGTATGTGTCTGTTTTCGATTTAAGATCGGAAATTTCGTCACGTAATTCTGTGTTCGACTGTTTGATGGATTTAATTTCGTCGGACACTGTAGCAATATTGTTGTCTACGTATGTCTTCGCTTTCGCGAACAGTTTACGTTTGTCTTCCTGTCTCTGTGCTGTGATTGTTTCCATTACTTGACGTTTTACTTTATTTTGATCCTGAATAAATTTGCGGAAACGCGTATCACTGTTTTGTATGTGAAGATTAAAGCGTTCGTCAATTTGAGTGGTCTGTTGTTCGAATTTCGCGTCTATCAAAAAAATGGTTCAAATGGCTCTGAGCACTATGGGATTTAACAGCTATGGTCATCAGTCCCCTAGAACTGAGAACTACTTAAACCTAACCTAAGGACAGCACACAACACCCAGCCATCACGAGGCAGAGAAAATCCCTGACCCCGCCGGGAATCGAACCCGGGAACCCGGGCGTGGGAAGCGAGAACGCTACCGCACGACCACGAGATGCGGGCTCGCGTCTATCTTTGCATCCATTGTACGCTACTAAAGTTCTGCTGTCATTGCTTTAAATTCGTCGCGTAATTGTGTAGCTTTTTCAGAGCATTGTTTAGCGAGTGTATTAATTTCCTCTCTAAGTGTTTCTGTTGCAGCTGTTTGCATTTCCCTTAATTCTTGCGCAACAGACCTAATTTCTTCGCTACTTTTCTTTGAACAAGCATCAATTTCCGCGCGTAACTGTTCCTTAGTATCATGACACTGCGCGGCAACGGCTGCAATCTGCTCGCTAAGCTGTCTGGAATTGTTGTCTAATTTTTCATTTAACTGTTTGGAATTGTTCTCTAATTTTTCATTTAACTGTCTGTAATTGTTGTCTAATTCTTCATTACGCTTGTCTTGTTTTTCGTTCTGTTGTTTGACCTGTTCACTAAGTTGTTTGAGATTTTTATCATTGTTGTCTAATTTTTAACTATGTTTGTCTTGTTTTTCATTAAGTTGTTTGAAATCTTTACTAAATTGTTGTTTGAGATCTTCACTAAGTTGTTTATTCGTTTGTAGCAACAATGCCATAATTTGATCCAAAATAACATTACCTACTCCATTCTCTGTACTGTTTGACGGTGTATTTGCAATTGTCGCTTTTTGTGTGACCATTTGGTCATTCTGTAATTTACAAAAACGTTTATCAGTCGGATGTACACTGTGCGTCGCTATTTCGGAATTAAATGTATCCGTCGTACTTTCAGTACACTGTCCATTTTCATTAGAAAAATTTGTCTGTACGTTACTTAAATTTTCCAAACCGGGTGTGTTAAGCTGGGCAGCGCTCATTACAATAGAGCGCCCAGCGTCATCGATTGTCGTCAAATCAACAGAGGACATAACCGAGTTCGTTTGTCCATCAGTAAGATAAAAATCATCATTAGTGGTTGGAACGCACTGATTGTCAGTGAACGCAGGATTGTCATCATTACACTGCGTGTCACAAGTACTATCGGTGAAGTTGTTTAAGTCTGTAATTTCATTCATAATACCTCGCGATATACTATTCACTGTCTTTCGCGGCATTTTTACAATAATCACAATTATTCACAAATGAAATAAGCACAATGCAAAAAGCAACAAACACAAATACAGCAGAGCAACGAATTGCCGATTATCTGAGGAAAGAAAGTCATAAAATTAGTAAAAGCGTTGCGCCAAATCCTAATTATATTTAAGCAAAATTTCTTAGAAGATTCCTAAAGAAATACGACCCTGGCCGGATGTCGCCAAGTGTAACCTCCCAGCAAAAAAATGTTAGTCAATGACAATAAATGTGAGAACTAGCAATCTGAGCCATGTGTAAGCTCCCCACAAAAAATGAAAATCAATTCAATAAAAATGAAATCTCAGTGACAATGAAAACGCAAATAGACCGAAATGTCGATCTTAGGCCCTAATTAAACTCAAATTCTTACCTCAGTAAAACTGCATCTGCTCTTATTTTTCGCCATAGCTTGGAGGAAATGCATCGCAAATATTCTTTAAATTTAAGTGAAACTTTTCTTTAAGGAAATGCATGGGAAACTTTCTTTCAATTCAAATGATTGTTTTCTTAAAAAATTGCTTTGAAAACAAAATTATTATTGGGGCGATTCTTGAACAAATTAATTACAGTTAATATACATTATATTATCAGATGTGCGCAATGCTGCTTCATTACCTTATTTAAAAAAATATACCTCGTCCTGAATCTTGACCAGAGCGCCATGTCGACGCCCGCCGACTCCTCACACTCAACTCCGACTGTCTCGCGCGTGCTACTAGCACTGACCGAGTGCAACTAGCAACTGCTACTACTGACTCCCTACATGCAACTGAACTCTCGCACGGTCAAGCGCAGACTAGCAACGATAAATAACTCTCTGGTCAGAGATTCTGTCATGCCTCGCCATCGCTGTACTGAATACATACGCGTTTCACTATTTACAGTTAACAATACACCCTGAACAAAATCACTTGCAACAGTGACCGAAAAATCGGGAGTTTCACATATTGCAATTTTTATAGACTGTGGGTGGATGTTGTTATTCCGAAAGTATGACGGTATATTGTCAATCTCATACATTCCTCACAACAACGTGAATAATGTTTTTTTTTCTTTTTTTGCCACTTACCCGCAATGATTTTAGATATTCCGGTGGAATTTTAAGCATTTCTTCTCCTTTATTTGATTTTAAATCTTCAAAAATTCTCCTAGGTTCTGATTCTGATACTGGACCCAATATTTCCTCCCTGTCAACTCCCCGTCATAGAGACCCTCAATGTACTCTTTTCACTTATCCTCTCTCTCCTCTGCATTTAACAGTGGAATTCCCTTTGCACTTTTAATATTACCGCCCATCCACGCAAGGATGTTTTGACTATTTTATACACTGAGTCAGTCCTTCCGACAATAATTTATTTTTTGACGTAGCCATTTAGCCTTAACTTCCCTGCACTTCCTATTTATTTCATTCTATCTGTGACTGCGCTTTTCAGGGACGGACACTCCTCTTCGAGTGAACTGCGTACTGTGATACTGATTATGGCAGTATCTATTGCCTCGCAGAACTTCAATCGTCTCTGTTCGTTCCTTAGCACTTCCGTATCCCACTTCTTTGCTCACTGATTCTTCCTGACAGGTCTTTTGAACTTCAGCTTTCTCTTCAACATTACCAGATTGTGATCGGAGTCTATATTTGCCCCTGAGAAATCCTTACAATCCAGTATCTGATTTCGGGATATCTGCCTGACCATGATATAATGTAATTGTAATCTACCTGTATCTCCCGTCCTTCTCCAAGTATATCTCCTCCTCATGTGATTCTTGAACGGAGTATTCGCTATTACCATCTGATATGTATTGCTGAACTCAATTAGTCTTTCTCCTCTCTGATTCCCCGTTCTTCTCCTCCTTCGCGTACAACCGCATTCCAATTCCCCATGGCTATTTTAATTTCGTCCCCCTTTAGGTACTGAATTAGCCGTTCAATAACCCCATATACGGTCTCCATCCCTTCATCTTCAGCTTGCGACGTCGGCATGTACACCTGAACTATCGTTGTCGGGGTTGGTTTTCTGTCGATTCTGATGAGATCAACCCTATTACTGAACTGTGTAAAGTAAATCCCAATCTGTCCTACCTTCCTACTCATAACGAATCCTGCGCCAGTCATTCCATTTCTGGTCCTGTTGATATTATCCTATACTTGTTGACTAGAAACTTTTGTCATCTTTCCATTTCACTTCACTGACGCTCATTAGAGAACCCGCATGCAAAACCTGTATTTCCATCCTAGACGAATGGAAGCTGTCTTGAATTCCAACCGTTTCCCTACACCGTATAAGGCACGGTAATATGTTGATACGCTTTTCGGGTGTGCGGCTGGATAATGTAGCCAATTTGACAGAGTATTTCAACAGACCAGCTAGCCGCCATCTTCAAGTGATTAGGCTGATGCTCAAGTACATTGTCTGGTTGTATACCAGAGAAGAGTATCATCATTGTTACGGCGGGAAACTTTGCGTAATCACGTGGTAATATATTAGTAATTGGTGTTTCCTTGTTTTTGTCCACCCTTGTATCTCCATAACAATAAAAATGGCCATACGCTATATGGAATGCTTCATTGTGACTAGTGTACACAATTATTTCCGAAGTACATATTACTTCACCTGAAGCACACACTGTAATTCGTGCAGAAGCGATTGTCTTTGGCTTATAATCTATGTTTACGTGATATTTCAGTTAATGTTCGATTTGCTAGCGACATAGAATTCTGCAGTACCCTTATTTTCCTCGTCAGTTTGTTTTATATTGTACACAACAAACAGATTTACTGGCTTCGGTATTTGTGATTAATTACAATGTACAAATCCAAATTTATTGGAAGACACAGTTACATGTGGTTGATAATAGACATTATAGGGGGCCTCGTAATAAACTTTTCCATAATATATGATGTGTGGAGATTTCCTGGATAACCCTATCTCTCACACCAGTATGATTCAGCTTTTATAGAAGAGGCAGGGTATAAAACGACTTCAGAAGGGCCAAAAGTATGCAAGAACCACCTTATACTTTAATTGAAGCTAAATTAACATAGTAAAACCAAAAAATTAATTAATAAATGTATACCCAATACAGGGTATTCAGGTGGAGCAGGAAACGAAAGAAATAGCTTCATGAACTTAACTGTCTTACAAAAACAAAATAACAAACCAAAATGAAGTTACTATGAACGAAGAGCATAACAATTTACATCTGTTAAGTAAACATTTTCAGGTAGGGGGTTACAGCTAACACAGAGTTGACCCGCCTGTGCATTGTAACATGTGGAGGTCCTCCTTGGCTTGTTCTCCACAAGCTGATCGAGACGCTGCTCTCTAGTCTGTGTACCCACCTAATGTATTATGGCCGCCCTCCTGACGTTATCTACTGGGTGAGGATGGTTCTCTTGTCGATGCACTGCCATTATCAGCCGGTTCCAAGCATGCAAAATCGCGTTCGTGTAAGCAGGTAACGTTGGTTCTCTCATTCGATTGATTCCTGGCTCTACGATGAAGATGACCATGAGAAGCGCAAGTTGTAAACGTGCATTATCATCTTGAAAGACAAACCCATCGCCGAACTGTTTTCTATATAGCTGGACAACAGTTCGGAAAATCCCTTCCCAATACGACACAGCCTTAGCCATCGAAGCTGATAGCTATGGCCTTTATTAAGAGGCAAACCCAGAGTGAATCGTGTGACACCAGTATACTGACCACTCTCATTTCCTTAAGGAATCGCACTCGTATGTATAAAACAGCTTCAAAAGTCTGATTGCTCATGGCATGATGCACTAAATATTTGGCGTTCAGCTAGCAACCGAGAAAAGATTCAGGAAATGTTTGAAATTACGTTTAAAGGTGGTTTTGTTGCAAGCTGCTAAATGCTCTCATAATCAACTATAGTCCGGATAACTTGTGCTCCGTTTTGAGTGAAAGCTAGTTTTTCGCGTTTCTCAGTGTTAATGACAACCTGTCTCCTGAACAATGTATCCATAATGAGAAAATTCTGCAATTACGTTGAGTGGTATGTATGGATACCATCTGAAAAAAAAAAAAAGTTTCAAATAGCTCTGAGTGCTATGGGACTAAACATCTGTGGTCATCAGTCCCCTAGAACTTAGAACTACTTAAACCTAACTAACCTAAGGACATCACACACATCCATGCCCGAGGCAGGATTCGAACCTGCGACCGTAGCAGTCGCGCGGTTCCGGACTGAGCGCCTAGAACCGCTAGACCACCGCGGCCGGCACCATCTGCAAACTGTGTCGCAAATAAAGTAAGTAGTAAAGAAGTAATTAATTAAAACATAGTGCCTCCTGTTGCAGTATGATTGCAGCGAAAGTATAGTAAACAATAAACCTTTTTCCTTTCATCAATTTTTGTGGGGAAGGGGGCAGTGTCAGCGAGAAATGTTTCGGAAGGATTTTAAAGCCATGTTTTTTGGAGGTGGTAGTAGGGATCAAAACAGGAAAAAAATGTCCGGTAAATATGAGCTCTAAAATGTGTACCTTAAGGGCTGTGGAATGGGTTCTTTCCTTCGCTCAGTGGATGAAGTGTGAGTGAAACAAAGGTGGTTTCAGTATCAGTCATTTATTACACGTAAGACCCTTTAAACAAAGAGAGTAATACATTGTGTTTCAACTCGCTCAGATCCTCGCGGCAACGGTGCGGTGCGGAGTTGCAGCGTGCAGATTCAATTGACCGCTGATGTGGCGACGGCTCTTGCTGCAGCGTAGCGCCAGCCGGCGTATTCTCCCATTCAGTACCGTAGCCGTGATCCACTGCGGCGGCATTGCGCGCGGTCTTCTCCTTGTCAATTCACTCGTTTTATTATTAACAAGCGGCTACGGTGTGGCGCGGAGCGCTCCGTCCCGGAATCAGGCCAGCGACCCTCAGGTTCGGCGTCTTCTGGCGGAGTTCATCAACCTGTAGTTTCACAGGTGACCCATTTGGTGAGGCCGCAATCCCTTCGTCCTCACCAGCCATATGGGTAGGTACCACACGAACTTCTTTCTAGTAACATCTGGGATGGCATCTTCTGCACTGACCTACTAGCGCTGTACCGACATCTTATGTCGAGCAGCGTAGCAGCTAAGTCGTTGCAGTGAAGTACGACGTCTACTGACTAACCATCGGTCCGTCCGTCTAGAGGAAGTTTCTTCGTCTCTTCTTTCTCCCCTCAAAGGACCACCTCACGCCCGTTTGTTGGAGGCATTTATTCGGTATTTTCGCCGACGTCGCGAAGTTTCTAGACTGGCGTCTGACTCTTCGGTCGTTGATCTATGCTTCTCATTTGGAAAAAAAAGTGACAAATGTCGACACACCTCCCGGCTTTCCTTGTTTTATCTCTGCGCTGGTGTGGTTGTGTCGCGTTCCAGCACAGCCTAACTATACCAGAATGAAGTAAGTGCGAACTGCGTACCGCAGTTGGCACGTTAACAACAATGGGGTAGTTAGAAATTGCTGTCAACCGTTATATGGGAGATGAGAGAGAGAGAGAATCTCCTTGGTTTAAAGGAAATAAGTTTCCTGAAAATATGTTACAGAATTGCAATAGGCAGAAAAGATTGGTTAGTTTCTATCAAATTTATTCTCACATATACTTATGTGAGGTGTTGGACCATAAACTCCTTAGTAAGATTCAGTCGATTTATTCGGACTTGCTACTTCAAAGCTAATTGCCAGTACATATAAGAAAGAAGTACAAAGCAATCACTTGTTCTTGTTTAGCACTGAAATGTCTCTAAGTAATTTAGACAAAGACTGGCAGTCTCTGTTCAACACTATTCCAATGAAACTCTAAAAATCCTACTTGACCTGCAGTTCCTGAGTGTCCACCAGAGTCTATCATCGTCTTCTCGTAGTTGAAGTCTTTATCAGCTGTATCGGCTGCTATGGGCCTACTCGGCCCCGCTAGCGTCTCGCTGCGGAATCTCCAAACTGCCGGCCCTGCTCTGAATGTGCATCTGAATCTCTGCTCCTGGCTACTCCGCTGCCTGACCTTTTATTTAGTTTCTCATGTACTTGGGTGCACACGAGTTAATTTCTTTCACATAACCGTTTCATTTCCAAGTGATCGGATTGCACAAGAATGCCTATGGTTCCACACGACACTCTCGTTTCTAATTGGTCGGCTTGCGCAAAAATGCCTTCTCTTCCACACGACACTTACGTTTCTAGTTGCACACAACTTAATTTGGTTCCACACGAGTCTTTTCCGCACGTGACTGACAATCTCTCTTGCTGTATTATCGCCCTGGTGTTTTCCATTGCGCAAGTTTGATTCACGCTGCTCCCTCTGGCAGGAAGTCAAACATTAAGTTGTTTGAAACTTCCTGGCAGATTAAAGCTGTATGCCGGACCGAGACTCGTAATCGGGACCATTGCCTTTCGCGGGCAAGTGCTCTATCAACTGAGCTACCCAAGCACGACTCACGCCCCGTCCTCACAGCTTTACTTCTGCCAGTACCTCGTCTCCTACCTTCCAAACTTTGCAGAAGCTCTCCTGCGAAAGTTGTTTGATCAACAAACCGATCAACAAGCCATACTTGGCAGCCTCTGCCGCTTATCTTGTCCCTACGTCCTGGTGGACTATTTCTTAATGTCGGCTGGCTGTTTGCCTATTGAGCCTGGACTCTTATCATGGTCACAAAAGCAAGAATAAAAATTAAAATTTTCTATGGTCACAACAATTGTGCATCACTCTGCCCGTCCGCAGCTCGTGGACGTACCATAGCGTTTTCGCTTCCCGCGCCCGGGTTCCCAGGTTCGATTCCCGGCGGGATCAGGGATTTTCTCTGCCTCGTGATGACTGGGTGTTGTGTGATGTCCTTAGGTTAGTTAGGTTTGTTCTAAGTTCTAGGGGACTGATGACCATAGATGTTAAGTCCCATAGTGCTCAGAGCCATTTGCACCATTTGAATCACCTTGCCATCTTCCTCCATATCGCCAGATACGTCACTCACCTGAGTCCAGTATGCTAACGGTTCCTGGAGCATTGACCGCTGTTGTGCGAACTGCGCTAGCTGTTGTTCTCCTTGGAAGCATTGCCCATCTGCTCGGTCGTTGATCTGTCGAAGTGCTGACTGCTGCTGAACAAACTCGGCTGGTCATCGGCCTCCTTGATCGACTGCTGCCGCTGCCGAATATTGTGCCTTAACGTGTCAAAGTCTCTAAAATGTTCACTTAACCTATTATAAGTCTTTACGTATTTTTCTGCCAAATCTCCGCTTTGAACAACCATAAATAACACATAGTTGTTATACATTCCACAACGGAAATATCTATATCGGCAATTGTGTGCAGATTCATGGTCGGAACGATATTGGGTCTCATGTAAGAGAGACAAAAGAAGCAAATAAATAAAGCAGGGAGCGTATAGGAAGACAACAAAATCGAGCATTTCCTGCAGTGACAGAGGGCCCTCTCAGGGCGGCGGCGACATTCTTCAGCGCGACCGCAGCGCGCCAGGTCGGTGGACCGCGAAGGCGCGGCGACGGCGAGTTTGTCTGGGCGCGCGCACCGCTGTTTGCCGACGTCGGCACCAGCGGCGGGAAGTTGCTGCGCCCCGGCTGCGGTTGGCGGCCCTGCATCCGCGCACCGCAGGCCGGCAACTGTCGCCGCGCCCGCTGCGGTAATTGCGACACTTGGGGCAGGATTAGCTGCGGTCGGCCGCCGCAGGCCCCCGTTTGTCGCACCGCTCGGGGAACGGCTGCCAGGCACCCTCTTCGAATCGCCGGCGGTCGCGCGTACGTTCCGGCAGTGGCTATAGCTAACCCTGCCTCGCAATATCCGTTTGGTTTCACCCAACCGCTTTAGCCTCTACCGTACGGCGACCGGTTTTAAGTAGGACTTAACGACCTGGTAAACAATGGCTAGAAACAGGATTGTGTCGCTAACAAGGGGATCGCGTCTCCTCTTCGCCCAGATTTCAAGATTAATGGTCTACGTAGCCGTGAAAGTGACAGAGGTGGGAGCTTTAGACGGTCAGGCACTTAGAAAAAAACTGCATTTTATTCGCGGGTCGAGCGGTGCATGAACCATGTAAGTTCTCGTAGTTTCCAGGCGCAGCGGAAGTGTGTGCAGACCGGTAATCCGAGTGTCGTGGAATCGAGTCCCTCGACGTATTTTTTTAAGTTCCTGCGTTGCTTACACAGCAAGTAAACCGAAATAACGCTGATTATATTATATTTATTAATATTTTCATAAAAGGCACGAAAAGGAGCTCCATATTCGTATCGATGGGCAGATTTTATCCGTCCTGTCAACCTGGTTTTCGGATACAGGCTGCCGAGGGCTCCTCGAAGGTCAGACACGAGGTCCTGTACACGTTAACGACAGTCCCTTCGTGGAAACCCATTTGATGAGTCGTTTATTTGGAAATTTATTTCCAGTCCCAAGTTCCCTTGCCTTTCTTTTTCATGCATTTTATGAAAATATTAACAAACACACTGTTCGTTTCTCCATAGTTCAGTCGTACCTTTAGCCTTTGTCCCAGGTACAAGTTCCTTAAAAGTCTCCGATCTCTCCAGTTGATTCCTATTTTCTTAAGGATGTTCATCAATATATTCCAATTGACTCTGTCGAAGGCCTTCTGCCAGTCTATAAAACAAGCGCAAACTTCTTCGTTAACAGCCAAAACTCTCTCTGACAATATCCTCATCATGCCAATGGCGTCTCTGGTCCCTTTTCCTTTCCTGAAGCCGAACTGGTCTTCTCCCATCACTTCTTCAATTTTGTTTTCCAACCGTCTATTTAGTATTCTTGCAATGATCTTTGCACATGAGATATCAGACTGATTATTCTATAATCACTAAAATTATTGGCTTGCTTTTTCTTCTCAAGAGTAACCATTGTTACGTCCAAAAAGTCTTCAGGCCATTCTACACTTTTATAGATTTTGTTTATGAGTTGTGTCAGAACTTTCAAATTTTCATTTCCGATTACTTTAAGCAAGTCTCTTCAACCTATATGGAGAAATGCTGGCGAGAGAAGCGCTGAAAGGATGTGGAAACTTCAAAGTAGGAGGACCTCTCATCAACACCATCAAGTATGCAGACGAGGTGGTAGTGCTCGCCAAAAATCAGAGACAGCTGCAACACATGATAAACAATTTGGTGGAAACGGGAAGAAAAATCAAAAGTGATGCGCATATCAAAATGTGAGAAACACTTGAAGATAACTGTTGACAATCGGGAACTGGAAAATGTGAATCATTTCAAGTACCTGGGAAGTTCTATCACAAAGGATTCCCACTGCACCAACAAAATCCGAGCAAGAATCGCCATGGCCAAAGCTGCTTTCAACAAGAAGAGGACTCTGCTGACCAGCAGGTTGAGTTTGGCATTGAGGAAAAAACTGAAAAAGTGCTACATTTGGTGCATTGCACTGTATGGAGCAGAGACATGGACCATGAGAAGGAAGGAGAAAAAATACTTAGAGAGCTTTCAAGTGTGTGATCGAGGAGAATGGATAAGATCAAGTGGACAGATCGCATAAAAATGAAGATGTACTACGAAGAGTAGGAGAGAAGAGAAGTATTCTGCGTACAATTCTTCAGACAAGGCCAACTGGATTGGACGTGTACTTAGACACGAGGGACTCATACATGGTGTCATCGAAGGGAAACTCAGAGGAAACGCAGGACGATGAAGAAGAAGAATTCAAATCTGGACGACATGAAAGATGGAAGGAGATACAACAGACTGAAGGAAGAAGCTGAAGACAGGGAACAGTGGAACCAGAAATTCTCCGTACGAAGACATGGACCTGCCACTAGGCAGAATACTACATAATAATAATAATAATAATAATAATAATAACAAACATACTATCTTGAGCATTCTTTCGGATTATTTGCGCTGCACGTAACGTAAAAACTGAATAAAGTAGGTCTCCGAATATGGACTGGACCCTACAGCCCTCCGATTACCGTTCTGAACTCTTCCGGTGAGGCGACCGCTGCCTGGAAACCACGCAACATACACGTATATGGCTCATGAGTTGCGAGATATTCACAATAAGATTCCACAGCGATCCAGGAAATACTTATTTAACTATAAATCCTGTCACGGTCCACAAAAGTTTATTAATCAGATAATTAATTTCGGTCAATGAAGACAATTTTCTCAGGTCTGAGATGGTCATCGCTGTCCTAAATTAATCACCTGATTAATAAACTTTATGGTCCGCGACAGGATTAATAGTTAAATAAAAATGTAAATAACTCATGCCTCGCCCGCCCCTTGTGAAATATGCAATTTTTTTTCTAAACACATACCCATCTGGAGCTCCCATTACTGCCATTTTCATTCCTGGCCGAACCCTGTACATACCATAAAGTTGGACGAAATCGTACGACGAGGCGTGGTACCCTTGTAAGTCAACGAACTCTGCACCGACTGACACATCTGCTGAAAAAATAAATATTGTGCGTTGGAAAATACTGACATGAATTATTTACAGAAAAATGGGAAAGCAGGTGGGATTCGACATTAACTTCCAATGAAATCTAGGAACACGCGAAGGAGGGCTGCCTGTAAGACTTATCTTGAAGGAAAAAGACAAACCTGTGTTTATAGCATTTGAAGATTTTAGAAAGCTTTTAAAAATATTGACCGGAATACACTATTAGACATTTTGATGGTAGCAATGGAAAAGTGCAGGGGCGAAAAGTTATCTATGACTTGTAATTCCAAGACTGCAGTTACAAGAATCGAACAATAATAAAAGGAAGCAGTGCTTGAGAAGTGAGTGGGAAAGTTGGTATCATCCCCATCACGTTATTTAGTCTGTATATTGAGCAAGCAGTAAAGGAAACGAAGTCGAAAGCAGGAGCGCGAATTAAACTTTCAGGGAGATGAAATAAAGAATTTGGATGTTTGCTGATGACATTGTGATTGTATCAGAGACGACGAAGGATCTGGAAAATCAGTTGGACGATACGGATAGTGCCTTGAGAAGAGGTTATAGAATGAATATTAACAAAAGTAAACTTAGGGAAATGGAATGTAGTGGAATTAAATCGAGCAATGCAAAGGGAATTAGATTAAAAAATGAGGTATTAAAAGTAGGAGGCGAGTTTGTTATTTGAGTAACAAAATAACTGAAGATGGCCGATGGAGAGAGGACATAAAGCGCAGACTGGCAATATGAAAAGCATCTCTGGAAAAGAGGAATTCATGAACATCTACTGCGTGACTGAAAAAGAAAGAAAAGATTTCAGTTTTTTACTGTAGACATACTATGAAAGTTACACTGTAGGAAATACGGCAACCAGTTACAATTTTTTTGAAATGACTTTACTGCACCGTTACTGATACGAGCCCAACGTTTGACGATAGCTTTGACCTCTCTGCAATCTTTACGTTTGTGTTTTCGTGAAAAGCTCTCCTTTACGTATTTTAGGACAGAGGTTTGATTTTCTTTTACAATAAGTCCTAATTAATGAAATAAACTAAATAAGATTCAGTGCTGTATTTAGTTCAGTTTATTGATCAGCATGGATCGTTAAAGAAAATCAAATCTTAAATGAGAATCTAATCTTAAATGAAAATCAAATCTTAAATGAAAACCACTGTTTTATAATACGTGAAGGAGACCTTTTGAGAGGTGGCATGAGCCCCCTCTCATATTTCTATCTTACGATTCTCCTCTCTAGTTGCATGCGGTGGAAGGTTTGCTTTTCCTTAACACGCGGACTTCCCACGCAGCGTCTCTCGTCACCCGGGTGGTCCGGTGACAGGCGGGCTCTGTGGAACTGGAGAGAGTTAAGCCGACGTGTGTGAGGCAGTCGAGTGAATGCTTTGCAGACGCCGACATTGTCAAGAGACACGCCCGCTGGGGTGTGAAGTAGCGGCTGGGCTAGAGGTTCCGTTACTTCGGAGAAACTTTGCGAAAACACTTTCTGGCGGGCTACCAGCGAGGCGTGGGAATGACTTGTGTACCCACGCAGTTGTGGCGGGAAAATTCCCGCACTTTCTGCAAAATCAGCACAGAAATTGGCGCCAAGAATCTCCATTGGTGGAATGGTAGTGCTCCGGCAATGGAGTGGAATTTCCGCCGGTTTTCGAGTTGCTGATTGGAACGTAACCACGGCCACTGTCGTGGGGGCGGGAATGTTCGGGGTTCGGCCTGTACGGGTGCTCTGGGTAGTCGGCAGTCGCCTTTCGGTCGAGGACGTCGAAGCAACCAGCCCTCGCCTGCGGTACGCCAGATCGTGTTCTGGGAGATAAGAAGACCGTTTGGTAATGTACGTCTGCAGCACCGGCAGATAGGGATTTTCCTAGGTGACAATGAGAGCTCAGCAGAGCGCGCCTGTTCATCCTTTTCTAACTTTGTTCTGTTTCGAGTAGCAGCAATTACTGTTGGGTTAGCTGTGTGTCTCTCTTGAGATTTGAGTGGAAAGGAATTGGCTCCACATACCACTTCCTCTTAAACCTCACGATCTAAGTTAGGGACAACTTCACCTTTATAGTGTTTGTATGAATCTCCAATTTTAGCCAATTTGATGTTTTATAAATATTTCCTGTATTTCTTTTACATTCTGTGTTTAATCTTAATAAATCATATTGTTATTTTGGACAGAACTTTCATTCTGTTAATCGATAGAGCAACCCTATCATTCCTCACTATGCTAATGAAACCTTGGTTTATTTAACTTATTTATCAAATTAAATTATTGCAGGTGCCAAACTCTCTTCTACTCCACTAGCAGGGTTGATTAGAGTCAGTTCGCGTATTTCTTTTATCCTTGTGCAACAGCAAAAGTCGGAGTTAGAATAGGGGGGGGGGGCTTAGAGCATGATTTACATATGTGGATTCTAGTAGAACTTAGTGATAAATACAATGCTAGCCCCGGCACCTCGCACTTTTCATGCAGGCAGAAACGTAAAGCTTGCAAAGAAGTCAACGCGACAATCTGATGGCGGGCTCGGACCCAAAACTAATAACGGTATAGTAAAATCATTTCAGAAAAACTTCGAGCTGTTTAAAGTAGTTCCTACAGTGAAATTTATGAAAACAGCTGCTGTGTTCTCTAACCAAAATGGATAAAATGAACTGGAAGTTTAAACGTTTGGTGTTTGCGCTGACCTTGTACCATACAATGAAGATGGGCACCATGCGTTGCTCGAGAAACAACGAAACGGTAGTCGATTTCACTTTACACACGAATCACCAGGTCTCTGTTTATTGAATCGACAGGTTCAACTATTCGATTTCTCAGATCTTGAAGAGTAGCTGCCTCAAATGGGACAAAAACTTTCTTTCAAGTGTCCCCACAAAAAATAACCAGGTGTAATGTTTGGTGATCTGGGTGGCCAAAATGAATTAAAAAGATCTTGTTGTCTACCTCTTAAAAATGAAATCGTTGCAGTCTTGGTGAAGTTTTGTACCATGCCCAGGCATTGCTTGCTACAAAAAGGAAGGACTATAAACTTTGTGAACAGAAACGGCACAAAACACATTCAGTTTCGGTGATTCTCTTGAAGCCAGCCGCGGTGGCCTAGCAGTTCTGGGCGCTTCAGTCCAGAGCCGCGCGACTGCTACGGTCGCAGGTTTGAATACTGTCTCGGGCATGGTTGTGTGTGTGATGTCCTTAGGTTAGTTAGGTTTAAGTAGTTCTAAGTTATAGGTGACTGATGATCTCAGATGTTAGCTCCCATAGTGCTCAGAGCCATTTGAAACATTTGATTCTCTTGCATGTTCCACAAGTGGTCCTCGAATCCTTACATTATGGCGGTTTACTTTATCCCCTAAATGAAACGGCGATTTGTCCGAAAAGATCTGTCGTTCGGAAAAAATGTCCTCTGCGATAACCTGGAGGCCTGCAGAACTGAAATACAAAATTCGTACCTTCTGTAACGGTTGCCGGGACCCAGTTACTGCAGTAACTGAAACTTGTAAGGTTTCCTATGTAGTCTTAGTTTCAAAACACGCCACAACTTTGTTTGAAGAACTTGAAGTTCCTGACCTAACGGTCTTATTGACTTCTGAGGGCTCCGTGCATTTCGGATACACTCAACATTTTCGTCGGACGTGCGTGACCGGCCAGTGCTCTTTCCTTTGCATACTCAACCAACATCCAAGCATTTTGTACGCCACTGACAAATCTGCATTTACATCTACATGGTTACTCTGCAATTCACACTTAAGTGCCTGGCAGAGGGTTCATCGAACCGTTGTCATACTACTTCTCTACCATACCAGTCTCAAAAGGCGCGTGGGAAAAAGGAACACCTAAATCTCTCCCTTCGGGCACTGATTTTTTATGATGATCATTTTTCCCTGCGTAGATGGGTGTCAACAAAATATTTTTGCATTCGGAAGAGAAAGTTGGTGATTCAAATTTCGTAAATAGATGTCGCAGCAAAGAAAACCGCCTTTGTTTCAGTGACTGCCACCCCAACTCGCGTATCATATCGGTGACACTCTCACCCCTATTGCGCGATAACACGAAACGAGCTGCCCTTCTTTGCACTTTTTCGATGTCCTTCGTCAATCCTACCAGGTACGGATCCCATACCGTTCAGCAATATTCCAGCAGAGGACGGACAAGTGTAATGTAGGTTGTCTCTTTAGTGGGTTTATCGCATTTTCTAAGTGTTCTGCCAACAAAGCGCAGTCTTTCAAAATCGTTCAAATGGCTCTGAGCACTAAGGAACTTAACATCTGAGGTTATCAGTCCCCTACAACTTAGAACTACTTAAACCTAACTAACCTAAGGACATCACACACATCCATGCCCGAGGCAGGATTCGAACCTGCGACCGTAGCGGTCACGCGCTTCCAGACTGAAACGCCTAGAACCGCTCGGCCACAGCGGCCCGCGCAGAGTCTTTGTTTCGCCTTCCCCACAATATTATTTGTGTGGTCTTTCTAATTTAAGTTGCTCGTAATTGTAATTTAGGTATTTAGTCGAATTGACAGCCCTTAGATTCGTGCGATTTATCGTATACCAAAAATTTATCGGATTTCTTTTAGTACTCATGTGGATGACCGCTCACTTTTCTTTCTTTAGTGCCAATTGTCACTTTTCGCACCATACAGAAATTCTATCTAGATCATTTTTTAATTGGAATTGATCGTCTGATGATTTTACTAGACGGTAAATTACGGTCACCTTCAAACAATGTAAGGGGGCTGCTCAGATTATCACCTAGATCATTTATGTAAATCAGCGGTTCTAGGCACTACAGTCTGGAACCGCGCGACCGCTACGGTCGCAGGTTCAAATCCTGCCTCGGGCATGGATGTGTGTGATGTCCTTAGGTTAGTTAGGTTTACGTAGTTCTAAGTTCTAGGGGACTGATGACCTCAGAAGTTAAGTCCCATAGTGCTCAGAGCTATTTGAACCATTTGAGCTGTGTCAAGACTTTGAACCCTTCTCTGTCCAGTTACATGCGCAATTTATATCTGTCTTTTCTAGTTTGTCTGTAGTAAACAACTGCTGTTCTTTATTTTTAAATCATCCGTTAATGTAGGAGTAGGCCTAAGCGTTTGGAAGTCCTTTATGGAAGTATTGTCTGGAGTGTAGACTTGTACGAAAGTGAAACGTGAAAGATATGCTCATATAGTTCAGACGAGAAGAAAATAGAAACTTTTGAAATGTGGGGCTGCAGAAGAGTTCTGAGCATCAGATTGGTAGGTCGAATCATTAATGAATTATTGAATCGAATTGGGGAAGTCTATGACACAACTGGGCTAAAAGAAGGGATCTGCTGATCGGGAAACATCCTTAGGCCTCAAGGAACAGTCAGTTTGTTACTGCAGGAGTATATGAAGGGCAAAAATTGTAGAGAAGGCTTCGCACGAATGGAGTACGCAGGTTCAAGGGGAGACAGATTCCAGTAGATAAAGAGACTTGCATCGGACAGACTAACCTGAAGAACTGCGTGAAACCTAAAAACCAGTCATCAGACTGAAGACGACAACAATAAAAGCTACAAGAACAACAACACCAATGGAATAATGGTCCCTCTGGAGAAGGAAGTGTGCTGACAATAGTGTTCGCGCGACTGTTTTTCGCGTCTGCCACAAGTAATCACGTAATGCTATTTTGTGTACTTCTCTGTACCAACGTCTCAGTGCTGCCGCACCTCTGGAGACGACTACAGTTTTCAGTATCGCAGCTTCGGTACGGAATGGAGCCCTTTGTACTTATCGGTTAAAAGCTGGCAACTGTGCTGCCAGCGACCAGGGCTGTTCTTTCAGTACAGGATGATAGTTTTTATTCTTTATAAAATGTAATCGCTGTGAAATTATAGAACTGGAGGAAATGTTGTATGAATACGAATAATGTGCACAATAAGTAATTTAAAGAACGACGGAAGTATCGTTGAGCAGTAAAAACGAGAATCGAGGCAAACCTATTTAGTTATAAAATCAATATGGTCGCAGTTTTTCTTATATAGTTCACACATTAGGGTTTCGGCCCATGACATCGTCAGATCATCCCATACGCCAACATCTGATACAGATATGGCGTCACACGTGGTTACAGTCAAGCAATGAAATACGCTGTAAGAGATGTCGTTCGTTATGAACTCATGATAGCATACGCCAAAACTATTAATGTGTTAAATATAAAAACAAAACACAATGGCGATCTAGAGTGAACGTATTAGTATAAAGTAGTAAAATGATTGTTGTCTCCTACACATACATTATACCGGCTTTCGATAACATTGTGTATGAATCAGTTCTACTACACTGGCAGCAAATAACAAATGAAGAATAAAACGAAACCATTCCTCAACCAAAGAGGTATACTAGTCGAAACAAAGACTCCAATTTAAGAAGGATACTTTTGTGTGGACCACAGCACTGAACGGATGTGCATAACGGACTGTGGAAAGGAAAGGAGAAGAAGCATTTAAGATGTGGTATTACGTAACAATACTACAGATACAGGGTTATTACAAATGATTGAAGCGATTTCACAGTTCTACAATAACTTTATTATTTGAGATATTTTCACAATGCTTTGCACACACATACAAAAACTCAAAACGTTTTTTTAGGCATTCACAAATGTTCGATATGTGCCCCTTTAGTGATTCGGCAGACATCAAGCCGATAATCAAGTTCCTCTCACGCTCGGCGCTCACTGCAGGCCGACCCGTTGATTTCCCCTTACAGAGGCATCCAGAAGCTTTAAACTGCGCATATCATCGCCGAATGGAGTTAGCAGTTGGTGGATCTTTGTTGAACTTCGTCCTGAAGTGTCGTTGCACTGTTATGACTGACTGATATGAGTGCATCTCAAGCACGACATACGCTTTCTCGGCTCCTGTCGCCATTTTGTCTCACTGCGCTCTCGAGCGCTCTGGCGGCAGAAACCTGAAGTGCGGCTTCAGCCAAACAAAACTTTACGAGTTTTTCTACGTATCTGTAGTGTGTCGTGACCATATGTCAATGAATGGAGCTACAGTGAATTTATGAAATCGCTTCAATCATTTGTAATAGCCCTGTAGAATTCCCTGGTAAGTGGTGCAAAGATTTTCAGCAGAGCCACTGAAGAACGGATTAGCTAGAAGTGCCAGGATGATAGGACATATTAAGACAGAGTAGATGAAAAAAATTGCACGGTGAGACAGAGACTGGCGTGTACTCGACAAATCATTGAGAGAGTTGCGTGTAAGACCCATACTGAGGCCAGAGATAGGTCTAGAGGTATTCAGTACTGATCGAATCAGTCAGAAACTGATGACTTCCCCTTTCCGAGAAAAGGAAAGGGGTAATATAAGAGAAAAGCTAACCTATGAAGATAATTAATTAACATTAATATAGTGAATATGCTGTAAATGACTAAAATTTAATGCCTGTCTGAATGCCGTGCCTATCGCAAAGAGCCCTCTTAACCACTGTGCTACATGAAGACGCTTCTAGGCTTGACTCAGCCTGTGACTGTCACTGATTTCTGTGTCAATGGTGAGGATTAGAATTTATTATGTGTACGACAGTTACAATGATATTGGCATTCTGCTTGTTAATCTAAGTTTCCGTTGCAGGTTTACAAAGTTCTAAGCAGTTGCATACAGCCAGACCCTGTTCGATGTATGGTAGAGTTTTGTATTTTGTAATGACAGGATGTGAAGTAAAGTATACTGTAAATATTTTCAAGCTAGCTGTTTATGTTTCTATATTTCAGACGTCGAATGACGCTTTCAAGAAAGTATTTAACGGACGTCTAGCGCTATAAAATCACTTTTTCACACTATATTTTTTTTTGTAGAACCACATTTTTTCACAAATTTCCTCACCATGAGTTAACATGAAATATAATGAGACAACATTTTTTTTCTCCTCCTTCTTCTTTCGTTGTCGTTTCTGTAGGAACATGGGTTGAATTTTTCATTTTTCCTCCAAGACACTGTCCATGCTTTCCCTTCTTCGTTTCATATGCTCTTCGTCAGGATTCCAATTTCTTGTCTACTCCACTGGTAATTCTTTGTCTTATTACTATATATTTACCGTCGTTGATCTCTTGACATGCTAATCAGTGTGTTATTTCTTCTCCATTTTTCTTTCCCTTCAACCTCGATCCTCATTTTCGACCATTACATCCCGAATTCAGCAACCCAGATGTTCTTGTCTTTTGTCTTACAAATTTTTTCCCATACTCTCATGGTCATTCTGTCGGTATTCACCCTGATCATATTTCCCACAAAACCTACACTTTCCACATTTATCCTGATATTGTCCCCATGCTCAGGTACAGTTCAAAATGGTTCAAATGGCTCTGAGCACTATGGGACTTAACATCTGAGGTCATCAGTCCCCTAGAACTTAGAGCTACTTAAACCTAACTAACCTAAGGACATCACACGCATCCATGCCCAAGGCAGGATTCGAACCTGCGACCGTAGCGGTCGCGCGGTTCCAGACTGAAGAGCCTAGAACCGCACGGCCACAACGGCCGGCTCAGCTACAGTTCATCCTTAGGTCTTCGCATATGTCTTTTACCATCACTTTGTCTACCTGATCCACAACACGTCATTCTTATGTTATAGTCGTAGCTGCAAATGCAGCTGTAATCCTAACACTAAATTTGTATTACCTGATCCTTGCGATTGGAGATAGACTTCTTTGCATTATACAATTCGCTGTCATCGTCCCATCACTGTTTCTATTCCTTATTGTTACATGTTCTCCCAGGTGTTTAAATTTAACTACCTTTAACATGGTGGTTTGCGGTGTATGCTAACCACCGGTGATATTCAGTGATTTTGTTTTGCAATCAGTCCTCAGTCCTGAATGAGATTTTCACCTTGCAGCGGAGTGTGCGCTGATATGAAACTTCCTGGCAGATTAAAACTGTGTGCCGGATGGTTTTAATCTGCCAGGAACTTTCATATCAGCGCAACTCCGCTGCAGAGTGGAAACCTCATTCTGGAAACATCCCCCAGGTTGTGGCTAAGCCATGTCTCCACAATATCCTTTATTCCAGGAGTGCTAGTTCTGCAAGGTTCGCAGGAGAGCTTCTGTGAAGTTTTTAATGTAGGAGACGACGTACTGGCGAACTAAAGCTGTGAGGTCGGTGCGTCAGTCGTGCTTGGGTGGCTCAGATGGTAGAGCACTTTCCGCGAAAGGCGAGGGTCCCTACTTCGAGTCTCGGTCCGGCACACAGTTTTAATCTGCCAGGATGTTTCAGTCCTCAGTACTATCCTTCTGGCTATATATAAAATGGTCGAGATCTATCTTTGTATCTTCTTCCATCGAAATATAAAAATGTTGTACGGGAAGGCCATGAAATCCACATGAGTACTACTGAATCACTGTGCTTCGAGACTTTTTTTGTTGGAAACTTTTTCCGAAATTCTGAATGTATATGTTGTCGAGCTGTAATATTTATAAAAATTTCGGTAAAGCCTCACGACAAACTCAGTCTACTGAAACTTCACATCTACGCGCATATTCGATGTTCTATCCCGATCCACTTGATGGAGGCTTCATTTCACCATATAAGTGGAGGTTTACATTACTGGAGTCTGAACCAGGAAAAGTGTTTTAAGTAAGGGGCAGCATAATGACAGTCGTCAGGCTTCTGTAGCTATTGCACACCGCAGAACCAAAAGGAATTTATTGAATACAGCTTTCCGATCTCGACGCAACGGTGGACGAAACAGAGAGGGGGTGTCGAACCCGCGCTATATACGGTGGAGGTCGTCGGCTCACCTCCGCTAGCTCTGGTTCGCAGTCGCCAATGAAGAGCGCCGTTCTGATTTATGCGCATGCGCGCTGGAGGCGAGGCGAGCCGAGCCGAGCCATGGCGGGCCGCCGCACAGATTATAAAAGAGCCGGCCGGCATCGCTGCAAGTCGCTATTTCACGTTTATCGACCTACTTCAGAATAGATTAGGGCTCTGAATTTTAAACACGGCTATAAAATCGCTACGTGAATTGCACGGCCGGGCCGCGGGCTTTATATCAAACATTACATTACGCCACTCGTAAAAACCGCCTTGCCCGCTCGGTCCGTAGCCACCAACCCCCAGCCTCTTCCGCCCCTCCCACCGACACCCCTCTAGGTCTCCCACGCACACTCTTTTTATTCGAAAACAGACGCGCCGTACGTAACGGTGAAAATAATCCATAAATCGTCCGCTTTCAGAAGCGGCTGTGGAAACGGCTCTGCCAGGGATGTGCGGTTTCCCTCGCCCGCTTCCCCTATTTTTGTTTCGCAATTGTGTCCCGTTTTTTGTTGCCCGTCGCGACCAAAGCCAAAACGCGGAACTGTCAGAGCCGCGTGCAACATTCTGCGCACAAAAACCTGTGCACCTTCCTCCACCCCGCCCCTCCGCACTCCTCTTGGCGGCCATCAACTCGGCGCTGCTTCAGCGCTGGAAATCGCTTCCAGCATCGGTCGTAACTGCAGCGCATTCACTCTCAGCGACACCCCTCTGGTGACGCGAGCGACCTCTCAGGTTAAATTCGCCGGTGGTTCCAAATGTATGAGAGATTTTCCTTTTATATAACTAGCATACTATGTCACGTATGACACTTTTGTTCACAGTCTATCAATCTAAAAAATCACTAGCCTGAATGACACACTGGCAAAAAAATATCTTGCAAAAAGTGAATGGAGACGAAAAAACTTGAGTTTGATTTCAAGCACTTAACCCACTCATACAATTATAGTTGGCGGTGACTTTAGTGTACCCTCGATATGTTGGCGAAAATACATGTTTGATTCCGGAGGTTAGCATAAAACATCATCCGAAATTGTGCTAAACGCATTCTTTGAAAATTATTACGAGCAGTTAGTTCATAAGCCGGCGCGACTTGTAAACGGTTGTGAAAACACACTTGACCTCTTAGCAACGAATAATCTTGAGTTAATAAAGAGCATCAAAACGGATACAGGGATTAGTGAACACAGGGTTATCGTAGCGAGATTGAATATTGTAACACCCAAATCCTCCAAAAATAAACGAAAAATATACCTATTCAAAAAAGCAGATAAAAATTCACTTCCTGAGAGACAACCTTAACTCTTCTAAATTAATAATATAACTATATACCTCATGTGGCTTGAATTCAAAGAAATAGTATCGGCAGCAATTCACAGATTTATATCAATCATGCCAAATTTAAACAGATGCAAAATCCCCAAGATTGGCGATGTTTAACAAAAAAAAAATGTTTACACACTACTTCAACTAACGTAAACCATCTGACTTATACTAAGAACAACACACCAGCCATGCCCGATGGAAGACTCGAACCTCCGGAGGGAGGGGCCGCGCAGTCTGTGACATGGCGCCTCAAACCACGCCGCCACTCCACGCGGCTAATCTTCTACAGAAGCTCGAAATTTGGCGCGGACTTCGATGCGAGATGCTCATAACAGTTTCCACAACGAAACTTCGTCACGAAAGCTGGCAGAAAATCCAAAGAGGTTCTGGTCGTATGTTAAGAATCATAGTGGCAAGAAACAATCAATACCTTCTCTGCGCGATAGCAATGGAGATACTATCTAAGACAGTGCTACCAAATCACAGTTACTAAACACTGCCTTCCGAAATGTCTTCACAAAAGAAGACGAAGTAAATATTGCAGAATTCGAATCGAGAACAGCTGCCAACGTGAGTAACGCAGAAGGAAATATCATCGGAGCAGTGAAGCAACTTAAATCACTTAATAAAAGCAAGTCTCCTGATCCAGACTGTATACCAATTACATTTCTTTCAGAGTATACTGATGCATTAGCTCCATACTTAACAATCATATACAAGCGCTCGCGCGACGAAAGATCCGTACCCAAAGACTGGAAAGTTGCACAGGTCACACCAATATTCGAAAAAGGTAGTAGGAGTAATCCACTAAATTACAGGCCCATATCATTAACGTCGATATGCAGCAGGATTTTAGAACATACATTGTGTTCGAACATTATGAATTACCTCGAAGAAAACGGTCTATTGACGCACAGTCGGCCGGACGAAGTGGCCGAGCGGTTCTGGCGCTTCAGTCTGGAACCGCGCGACCGCTACGGTCGCAGGTTCGTATCCTGCCTCGGGCATGGATGTGTGTGATGTCCTTAGCTTAGTTAGGTGTAAGTAGTTCTAAGTTGTAGGGGACTGATGACCTCAGATGTTAGCTCCCATAGTGCTCAGAGCCATTTGAACCATTTTGACACACAGTCAACATGGGTTTAGAAAATATCGTTCTTGTGAAACGCAACTAGCTCTTTATTCGCATGAAGTGTTGACTGCTACTGCCAAGGGATTACAGATTGATTCCGTATTTCTAAATCTCCAGAAGGCTTTTAACACTGTACCACACAAGCGGCTTGTAGTGAAATTGCGTGCTTATGGAATATCGTCTCAGTTATGTGACTCTATTTGTGGTTACCTGTCAGAGAGGTCGCAGTTCGTAGTAACTGACGAAAAGTCATCGAGTAAAACAGAAGTTATTTCAGGCGTTCCCCAAGGTAGTGTTATAGGCCCTTTGCTCCTTATGTATATAAACGATTTGGGAGACAATCTGAGCAGCCGTCATAGGTTGTTTGCAGATGACACTGTCGTTCATCGACTAATAAAGTCATCCGAAGATCAAAACAAATTGCGAAACGTTTCAGAAAAGATATCTGAATGGTGCGAAAATTGGCGGTTGATACTAAATAACGAAAAGTGGGAGGTCATACATATGAGTGCTAAAAGGAATCCGTTAAACTTCGGTTACAAGATAAATCAGTCAAATCTAAAGGCCGTAAATTCAACTAAATACCTAGGAATTACAATTACGAACAACTTAAACTGGAAGGAACACACAGAAATTTTTGTGGGGAAGGCTAACCAAAGATGCGTTCCACTGGCACGATACTTAGAAAATGTAACAGATGTTCTAAGGCAGGCTGTTCCAGCTCGTCGACTCCGTTGTGAGCCGCGGAGCGCTCCCTGCTCCAGGGAGCTGCGTCCCTCGCCGTGGCCATTCCAGTGGGCCGGCAGGCCGGCAGGTGGCACGGCAGGCAAGCGTTTTGATGTGCCAGCCGCGTCTCACAGGATCGACATCCTACACCAGGTAATACGATGTTCACGAAATAAATAAGAAACAACTGTTTCACAAGAAATTGCATACTAAATTTATTGGGCCTCTGTAGCTTGACATTTTTTTTTTTTTTCATTACAAGATCGGAAATATCAGGCGTGAAATTGTTCGCAGCGTTAATGTGGAGGATGGCCTTCATTGTTGCATCCAGAAAAAACGATCGTCCCTTGCTTTTTACTCTTTTCATTGCTGAGTAAAGCTGCTCTCAACGATACGTAGATCCAAACATGCACATGATCTGAGCGACATTGTTGTGAAGCTTGGGAAATGTGTTTTGCTGTAATGAACGGTACCATCGTGACAAATCCAACGTGTTGTAGTACCTCTCTTTCAACAAAGTTGATTTTTGCAAATCAATAATCTCCAATTTAAGTGACGAAGTCAAGTCATCGGGGGAAACTGAAAAAGGAGTGCTGAACACCTTAAGTTCCATTTCCCAACTAGTCAGGTCTCGGATTCAAGTTTCAAACAACGTGATGAGCTGCTTTAACTTTGCTTGGTAATCGCCGAAAGTAGTACCTTCAGGTAGTTTTAAAGAAGCAAGACGATTGAAGAACGTTAAATTACTAATCTGCCTCTCAAATAAACGTAACTTTTCCATGAATGCTTTGATCTGGTCGTGCATGTCAACGATTAGCTGCCCTTTACCCTGCAATGACACATTTAAATTATTCAGATGCATAGTTATGTCAGCTAGGAACGCCAGGTCTGATATCCGTTCTAGATCTTTCAGACAACGCATTTCTTCCCTTTTCATTTCGAGAAAAAGGAATATTTCCTCATGAATGACAAAGAAAACATCAAGAACTTTTCCCCCACTCAGCCAACGACCTGTACTGTGGTACGGTATATCCGCTTCCATATCTTTCAGGAATCCTTTGAATTGGCGATGATTCATGCCGTGACGCAGCACAAAATTCACACACTTCACGACATCTTTCATTACGCCACCTAGCTCTACTGTTTCAGCACACAGTGCCTCTTGGTGAATAAAACAACGAAGAGTCAAAATATCTTTCCCGAATTCGTTCAAATGGTTCAAATGGCTCTGAGCACTATGGGACTTAACATCTGTGGTCATCAGTCCCCTAGAACTTAGAACTACTTAAACCTAACTAACCTAAGGACATCACACACATCCATGCCCGAGGCAGGATTAGAACCTGCGACCGTAACAGTCGCGCGGTTCCGGACTGAGCGCCTAGAACCGCTAGACCACCGAGTTTATTTTAAAACCTTGGTGACGCCCGATCATTTGTGGTGCACCGTCTGTCGCTACAGAATGGAGCTTATCCCACGGCAAATTCATATTGTCCACTGATTCACAAACAGCTTCAAAAATGTCACGTCCTGTTGCGGTGTAATTGTGTGGTACCACATTCAAGAGTTCTTCAGTTACTTGCAGCTCCATGGCGACACCACGCACAAAGACTGCAAGCTGAGCACAGTCCGATATGTCGATGCTTTCGTCAAGCGCTAGCGAAAATGCAACAAAGCTCTCCGCCTTTTTCCTGAGCTATGTCCCTAAATCCGCTGCCATGTCCAGGATTCGACGAGACATTGTTTGCTTCGACAGGCAAACCCCTTCAATTGCCTGAACCTCCCTTGCAAACAAACATTCTTCAACTGCTACCATGCACGATTTTACGACTGGCCGAAAACGGCTTGCCACTTGTTGCAGTGATGTGAGCGACCCTGTAGCTTGCTCGGATTGCAGATTCAGTAGTGTTTTCTCCGCTCTCATTCACCTGAAAATTACAAACACTTTACAGAACACGAACTATGTTGCATGTTTTGATACCCTCCGTATTACGAAACCGTTTTTAAACTTATGTCTTCAGGTTTGTCGTTCTTAAGCCTGGCTACCAGTTCTCTGCGTGCAATGCCTTCTACTTGATCGTAGTGCGCTGTGTGAAGACCTGTATGATGTCGTTGTATATTGTACCTCTTCGCAGAATTAAATACTTTTAGACATACAAGACACTGTGGACGACCATCCCTCTCAATGAATAGAAAGGTATCCTCCAATAGAGGTACAGGGCTCCCGCGGCTATTCATAGCTGTCATTGAACACGGTTTATTGCGTCAGTTGCGGCTGCATGCGGCCAGGGGACAGTGAGTAGTAGTAGTAGTAGTAGTAGTAGTAGTAGTAAATCACTGCTTGAGTAGTGATTTACCACCAGAAGTAGGTTCTTACTCATTGGTCGGAAGATGACCACAGTTGTGGCCGAAACCGGTCACCGGAATAAATAATTTGTTATCAAGACTGTTTTTGATAGTAAATATTTGTAATAACACTGATCGCTGCATACTACTACAATGTATTCAAAAGTAATCACGGCACAATGTTTCTTCCCTAATAATGATGATGTGTTGTAAGACGACAGGACCCCTGTTCACACAACTCGCATCGTCTAGGACTGGTTTCCTGTGCATGAAAAGAAACTGTTGTATCTACCCCCGCCACCACACTCACCAGATCTCAATATTATTAAGCCTTTCTTGTGTTCTTTAGAGAGAAGGGTGCGTGACTGCAATGCTTCTCCGTCATCGTTCCCTGTGTTTACCACTATTTTGCAGGAAGTATGGTATAAAAGTCGCGCCAACGGGTTTCCTGCACCGTATTAGGCTATTAGGCACGTCAGCACGTTGCGTATTTCGAGCTTTTATATTTTTGCCCCCCCCCCCGCCCTGTAGGTGCTGAACATCATTTGATGATATGAAACGAGACGAACATATCAGATTAGGGAACGCGAATTAAAGGTTTGATTTGCTTGAAGGGTTCAGGGAAACAGCAGTGTACCTGCATAGTAAGTCGATAGCATGGCCATATCTACAGTACTATTCTAGCGTATGCAGCGCTTATCGATGTGACGTCAGAAACAGAACGAATTCAGGGACGCGCTTTTTGGATTGTAAAACACCAGTGTAGCATACACAAAAATGTGGTGGTGGTGGTGGTGGTTAGTGTTTAACGTCCCGTCGACAACGAGGTCATTAGAGACGGAGCGTAAGCTCGGGTTAACGAGGGATTGGGAAGGAAATCGGCCGTGCCCTTTCAAAGGAACCATCCCGGCATTTGCCTGGAACGATTTAGGGAAATCATGGAAAACCTAAATCAGGATGGCCGGAGACGGGATTGAACCGTCGTCCTCCCGAATGCGAGTCCAGTGTGCTAACCACTGCGCCACCTCGCTCGGTACGAAAATGTAATAGACTTCGGGGACCTTATTTGGGTATTTTTGTAACGTGGATGACACTATAGTCGCGGAAGTCTGTGGAATAAATTGAGAGAATCCGTACCTGAGAGAAGCTGTACAATAATCCTGATGCCACCATCGTATTCCTCGGACAGAGATCTCGCGAATAAGAGATTATTGCGATTGATAAGGCGTAAATAAACCTTCTCCTCAATCACTACGTCATGCCATAATTCGCTTAGTGAGAAGTACACGTAATTTACGGAATTTTCAAGCAGTAAAATCCAGATGTTAAATAGGCAAGAGTGATGAACATATAGCTGAACAAAAGCTCGTTAACCCACTGTAACTGTGTTTATCGAAGTGACGATGATGATGATGTTTAGTTTCTGAGGCGCTCAAATGCGCGGTCATCAGCGCCCATACAAAGTCCCAATTTTTACACATTCCAATTTTTTCACATTCCAATCTAACCACTGTCACGAATGACAGTAGAGTGTTTCCATTTTGCAGCGTGCAGTTCCAGCCCTAACGGTTGTAAAGCTAAGTACTGACTAACTTATTTGTGCACCGTTATACAGTTTTGTGGCGAATTAACGATTTAATAAACTTTTAGAAACGCTCGCTCGCTGTGATTTTTAGAGTTTTCTGTGCGTTGAAGTCGTTTAGTAAATTTCGTGCTTTAGTTTTCCGCTGACGCTTCTTACTGTTTCTAGTGATATATTTCAATAAAATTTTCATGCGGTGTTTTAACTTCGTTGAGTGTTCCAGTGGGCGCTTGGGTTTTTGGTTTTAGCTAATAATTTTGTGAAGTTTTGTTGGTACTGGTATTCGCTGCGGTGTAGTAGTGTTAATACAAGTAGTTGCTTTCATAGTAGACAGAGAATTTCGAGACCACTATTGTTACTTCTATAAATACAGGGTGTTTCAAAAATGACCGGTATATTTGAAACGGCAATAAAAACTAAACGAGCAGCGATAGAAATACACCGTTTGTTGCAATATGCTTGGGACAACAGTACATTTTCAGGCGGACAAACTTTCGAAATTACAGTAGTTACAATTTTCAACAACAGATGGCGCTGCAAGTGATGTGAACGATATAGAAGACAACGCAGTCTGTGGGTGCGCCATTCTGTACGTCGTCTTTCTGCTGTAAGCGTGTGCTGTTCACAACGTGCAAGTGTGCTGTAGACAACATGGTTTATTCCTTAGAACACAGGATTTTTCTGGTGTTGGAATTCCACCGCCTAGAACACAGTGTTGTTGCAACAAGACGAAGTTTTCAACGGAGGTTTAATGTAATCAAAGGACCGAAAAGCGATACAATAAAGGATCTGTTTGAAAAATGTCAACGGACTGGGAACGTGACGGATGAACGTGCTGGATAGGTAGGGCGACCGCGTACGGCAACCACAGAGGGCAACGCGCAGCTAGTGCAGCAGGTGATCCAACAGCGGCCTCGGGTTTCCGTTCGCCGTGTTGCAGCTGCGGTCCAAATGACGCCAGCGTCCACGTATCGTCTCATGCGCCAGAGTTTACACCTCTATCCATACAAAATTCAAACGCGGCAACCCCTCAGCGCCGCTACCATTGCTGCACGAGAGACATTCGCTAACGATATAGTGCACAGGATTGATGACGGCGATATGCATGTGGGCAGCATTTGGTTTACTGACGAAGCTTATTTTTACCTGGACGGCTTCGTCAATAAACAGAACGGGCGCATATTGGGAACCGAAAAGCCCCATGTTGCAGTCCCATCGTCCCTGCATCCTCAAGAAGTACTGGTCTGGGCCGCCATGTCTTCCAAAGGAATCATTGGCCCATTTTTCAGATCCGAAACGGTTACTGCATCACGCTATCTGGACATTCTTCGTGAATTTGTGGCGGTACAAACTGCCTTAGATGACACTGCGAACACCTCGTGGTTTATGCAAGATGGTGCCCGGCCACATCGCACGGCCGACGTCTTTAATTTCCTGAATGAATATTTCGATGATCGTGTGATTGCTTTGGGCTATCCGAAACATACAGGAGGCGGCGTGGATTGGCCTCCCTATTCGCCAGACATGAACCCCTGTGACTTCTTTCTGTGGGGACACTTGAAAGACCAGGTGTACCGCCAGAATCCAGAAACAATTGAACAGCTGAAGCAGTACATCTCATCTGCATGTGAAGCCATTCCGCCAGACACGTTGTCAAAGGTTTCGGGTAATTTCATTCAGAGACTACGCCATATTATTGCTACGCATGGTGGATATGTGGAAAATATCGTACTATAGAGTTTCCCAGACCGCAGCGCCATCTGTTGTTGAAAATTGTAACTACTGTAATTTCGAAAGTTTGTCTGCCTGAAAATGTACTGTTGTCCCAAGCATATTGCAACAAACGGTGTATTTCTATCGCTGCTCGTTTAGTTTTTATTGCCGTTTCAAATATACCGGTCATTTTTGAAACACCCTGTAGTGCTGCTGGTGTAACTGAACTTAGGTAACGTAGACTTAGTTTCTTTCAGTAACTGTAAAATTTTACCATGGGTGAGAAGTGTGGGCTCTGTCATAGTTTTATCAGTAGTGGGTTACGGTGTGGGATTTGTTCAAAGTATTTTCATTGGGGCCGGGGACGGAGGGGAAGCCATGGAGAAGCCAGCCGGCATTCTAGTGAGATACTCTCCTGGGAATTAAGAATTTGTATTAGAAATAAGTTGACAGAGAAGCAGGAGCGTAAGATCTGTGTCCTTCAGGTGCAGTTACAACGCGCAAAGGAGGAACTAGACAGGTTGAGGAGGGTGAAGGGTTGTGGGGAATGGGAACTGGCAGTTGGCAAGAAGTCAGCTAGGAGGAAAAGGAGGTATTAAGATAGTTTGCGTATATGCAATAGATTTGACCAACTGTCGGAGTTGAGTGGAGAGGAGCCTCATGTAGCTGTAGATGCAGGGAACATGCAGCAGTCCTCAGCAGTCAGGAGGCATATGTCAGTTGTAATGTCTGACAGAAAGAAGAAGGTTCTGCTGCTTGGTAGTTCGCACGGTAGAGGTGTGGGACAGCAGTTGCAGGAAGTGTTGGAGAATGTGTAACAGGTCACCAGCATTGTGGAGCCTAGTGCAGCGTTGGCTCGGGACTGACAGCATAGGGGAGTTATGTAGGAATTTTACGAAGGAGGATCAAGTAACACAGTAGTTGGAACAGGGAACAGTCTTCATAGAGACGGGGAATATGATGTAGGTGGCGACATGGTAAAGATAGCTACTCAAACTGGTGACATTAATGTGCATTTCGAGCAACTGTTTCAGTATCCTGATAGGCCTCATCTAAACGCAGCTGTTAGGCACCTGAACATTGGGCTGGGAAGGGCGTCGATGGCAGAGTGCATGAGTCACATCTCAGTGGTGCCATTTCGGTCTGTCAGTAGATCGGTATTCACTAGGCATGGCCTGCACTTCAGTAGGTATGGGAAGGAGAGGTTGGCTAAGCGTATAGGTGACAGTGTAGTGAGTGGTGGTGGGATCATTCATGGAAAACTTCCTGTAGTAGTTGGTGTTAGAGCTGAACCTTGTTTAGACTGAAGTCACCTGATAGGTATACCAGCTTAAATGGTTCAAATGGCTCTGAGCTCTATGGGACTCAACTGCTGTGGTCATAAGTCTCCTAGAACTTAGAACTACTTAAACCTAACTAACCTAAGGACAGCACACAACACCCAGCCATCACGAGGCAGAGAAAATCCCTGACCCAGCCGGGAATCGAACCCGGGAACCCGGTCGTGGGAAGCGAGAACGCTACCGCACGACCACGAGATGCGGGCTACCAGCTTAAAGGAAGTCCCTCTAACTAAGGACTCACCTTCAGAGGACGTCATGTTTCCAAACAGAGAAGGAATTAGCATATTTCATCAAAATATAAGGGGTAAAGTTTGTGAACTGCCTATAGATGTTCACTCTGAAATTATTTGTATGTCGGAGTACCACTTAAATAATTTGACAATTTAGAGGCTTCCTTTACCAGGATACAGATTAGCTGGCTGTTTTTCTAGGAGTTCCTTGCGGGACAGGGGAGTGACTATGTACGTAAAAAATGGTCTACCATTTGAGTCCATAGACGTACCACGGCACAGCACTGAATAGATATTTGAATGTTGTTCAGGGGCAGTTGAATTTAGTGAAACTAAACTTCTAATTGTTGTTGTGCATAGGTCCCTTATCTCTGACTTCAGAACATTTCTGCTCAAGCTAGGGAGGATTCCTGATTCACTTTGTAGGAAGTACCAGAAATTAGTTATATTTGATGACTTCAATATAAATTTTATATATGATGATGCAAGAAAAAGGATGTTGGTAGATCTCCTAAATTCATATGACCTGATGGAGACTGTGGTTTTTCCAACTAGAGTTCAGGAGAACAGTGGCGAAGCCATATACAATACTTTTATTCATTCTTCTTTCCTAGATGGGCATTCTGTTAGTAAAAGGGTAAATGGCCTTTCAGACCATGATGCACAAATTTTAACACTAAAAGGCTTTTGTACTCAAACAAATGTCACATACAATTACAAACTATGTAGGAAAGTTAATCCAACAGCAATAGACAGTTTTTTAAACCTTGTCAAAGAACAAGAGTGACAGGAATTTTATAGTGCCGATTACATAGATGATAAATATAATGCTTTCGTTAAGATATTTCTCATGCTCTTTGAGAGTTTCTTTCCATTAGAACGTCCTAAACGGGGTACTAGCAGTAACAGGTTGCTGACTAGTGGGATAAGGATAACTTGTAGAACAAAGCGGGAATTATATAAAAATGTTAGAAGTAGTCACAATCAAGCTACAGTAGCCCTTACAAACAGTATTGTAAGGTGTTTAAAATGTTATTAGGAAGGCAAAGAGTATGTGGTACGCAAATAGAATAGCTAATTTACAGGATACAATTAAAACCATGTGGTAGTTGTGAAGGAAGCGTCTGGTCAGCAGCACAAGGTCGACGATATAAAGTCAGTTCGTGGTAAAAATATTTCTGTTACTGATAAATGAGATATATGCAAATTATTTAACAATCATTTTCTGAGCGTTGCTGGTGAGTTAATTCCGCAAGTAATCTTATGACTTTCTTCGCGAATGCCTATCCGAGATTGAAATACTCCTCTGTGGTACAGACAAGGAGGATATTGAGTCAATAATTAAATCACTGAAGACTAAGGACTCTCATGGTTATAATAGAGTGCCTAGCAGAATATTAAATTACTGTGCTGCACATGTTAGTCCTGAATGTAGCCACATTTGTAATTTTTCGTTTAGGAGTGGTCAGTTTCCTGAACGATTAAAGTACTCACTAGTAAAGCCTCTTTATAAAAAGGGAGAAAGGGATCATGTAGACAATCTTAGACTTACTTCTATGCCATCAGTTTTTGCAAAAGTTATTGAAAACGATGTGTATGTAAGGATAATTGATCATTTTATAACACACAATGTGCTGTGAAATGTACAGCTCAACTTTAGAAAACGTTTAACAACTGAAATTGCTATATTCTATTTTCTCTGTAAGGTACTTGATGGGTTAAACAAAAGGTTTCGAATGCTAGGCATATTTTTTTTTTATTTAACTAAGGCGTTTGATTGTGCTCATCACAAAATATTGCTTCAGAAGTTTGACCATTACGGAATACGTGGAGAAGCTCACAATTGGTTCACCTCTTACTTTGGCAGCAGACAGCAGAAGGTCATTATTCACAATGTTGAGAATGGTTGTGATGTGGGATCTGAGTGGGGTACAGTCAAGTGGGGGATGCTCAGGAATCAGTGTTGGGGCCACTCCTATTCCTTATTTATGTAAATAATATGCCCTTTAGTATTACGGGTAGCTCTAAAATATTTCTGTTTGCTGACGACACTATCTTGGTAGTAAAGAATGTTGTGTGCAACATTGGCTTGGTTTCAAATAATGCAGTTCATGACCTAAGTTCGTAGCTTGTAAAGAAAAACTAACGCTAAGTCACAATCAAACTCAGTTTCTACAGTTTGTAACACACAATTCAACAAAACATGAAGTTTTAATTTCACAGAATGGGCATATGACTAGTGAAACTGAACAGATCAAATTCCTAGGTGTTCAGATAGACAGTAAACTGTCGTGGAAAGCACACGTTCTGGATCTTGTTCAAAGACTTAATGCCGACATTTTTGCTATTCGAACGGTATCTGAAGTGAGTGATCGTTCGACACGAAAATTAGTCTAATTTGCTTATTTTCATTGGCTTATGTCCCACGGTATTATATTTTGGGGTAACTCTTCCAATTCTAAAAGGATATTTTGGGCTCAGAAACGGGCAACTCAGGCAAGTTCACGAACCTCCTGTCGGCCGCTGTTCAGGAGTCTGGATATTTTGTCACTGGCCTCTCAATAAACAGGATGGTCGATGGATCGTGACCGGGTGAAATATCTCACGAAACAAGCGTCAAACGAAAAAACTACAAAGAACGAAAGTTGTGTAGCTTGAAGGGGGAAACCAGATGGCGCTATGGTTGGCCCGCTAGATGACGCTGCCATAGGTCAAACGGATATCAACAGCGTTTTTTTTTAATAGGAAACCCCATTTTCATTACATATTCGTGTAATACGTAAAGAAATATGAATGTTTTAGTTGGACGACTTTGTTCGCTATGTGATAGATGGCGCTCTAATAGTCGCAAACATATAGCTCACAATTTTAGACGAACATTTGGTAATTGGTAGGTTTTTTAAATTAAAATACAGAACGTAGGTACGTTTTTACATTATATTTCGGTTGTTCCAATGTGATACGTACCTTTGTGAACTTATCATTTCTGAGAACGCATCCTGTTACAGCGTGATTCCCTGTAAATACCACATTAATGCAATAAATGCTCAAAATGATGTCCGTCATCCTCAATGCAGTTGGCAATACGTGTAACGACATTCCTCTCAACAGCGAGTAGTCCGCCTTCCGTAGTGTTCGCACATGCATTGACAATGCGCTGACGCATGTTGTCAGGCGTTGTCGGTGGATCACGATAGCAAATATCCTACATCTTTACCCACAGAAAGAAATCCGGGGACGTCAGATCCGGTGACCGTGCGGGCCATGGTATTGTGCTTCGACGACCAATCCACCTATCATGAAATATGCTATTCAATACCGCTTCAACCGCACGCGAGCTATGTGCCGGATATCCATCATGTTGGAAGTACATCGCCATTCTGTCATGCAGTGAAACATCTTGAAGCAACATCGGTAGAGCTTACGTAGGAAATCAGCGTACATTGCACCATTTAGAGTGCCATCGATAAAATGGGGGCGAATTATCCTTCCTTCCACAATGCCGCACCATACATTAACCCGCCAAGGTCGCTGATGTTCCAGTTGTCGCAGCCATCGTGGATTTTCCGTTGCCCAGTGGTGCATATTATGCCGGTTTACGTTACCGTTGTTGGTGAATGACGCTTCGTCGCTAAATAGAACGCGTGCAAAAAAATCTGTCAGCGTCCCGTAATTTCTCTTGTGCTCAGTGGCAGAATTGTACACGACATTCAAAGTCGTCGCCATGCAATTCCTGGTGCATAGAAATATGGTACGGGTGCAATCGATGTTGATGTAGCATTCTCAACACCGACGTTTTTGAGATTCCCGATTCTCGCGGTATTTGTCTGCTACTGATGTGCGTATTAGTCGCGACAGCAGCTAAGACACCTACTTGGGCATCATCATTTGTTGCTGAAAACTTTCTGTTTCCTTAAATAACGTAACTATCCGGCGAACGGTCCGGACACTTGGATGATTTCGTCCAGCATATCGAACAGCGTACATAGCACACGCCCGTTGGGCATTTTGATCACAATACCCATACATCAACACGATATCGGCCTTTTTCGCAATCGGTAAACGGTCCATTTTAACACGGGTGATGTATCACGAGGCAAATACCGTCTGCACTGGCGGAATGTTACGTAATACGACGTACTTTTACGTTTGTGACTATTACAGCGCCCTCTATCACAAAGCCAAAAAAGTGGTCCAACCAAAATATTCATATTTCTTTACGTATTACACGAATATGTAATAAAAATGGTGGTTCCCATTTTAAAAAACGCTTTTGATATCCGTTTGACCTATGGCAGCACCGTCTAGCGGGCTTTTAGCGCCATCTGGTTTGACCCTTCAAAATTGGTTCAAATGTTTCTGAGCACTATGGAACTTAACTTCTGAGGTCATCAGTCCCCTAGAACTTCGAACTACTTAAGCCTAACTAACTTAAGGACATCACACACATCCATGCCCGAGGCAGGATTCGAACCTGCGACCGTAGCGGAGTGAGCTCCTAGAACCGCACGGCCACCGTAGCCGGCTTTCCCCCTTCAAAATAGACGAGTTTCGTTCTATGTAGTTTTTTCGTTTGAAGCTTATTTCGTGAGATATTTGGCCCGGTCACTATCAATATTTCTTACTGTCATTTCTTGTTAACAATATTAGCTTATTTCCAAGAATAAGCAGCTTTCACTCAGTTAATACTCGGCAGAAATGAAACCCGCATCTGGATCGTACTTCCTTAACTCTTGTGCAGAAATGTTTGCGGTATACTGCTGCATCCATTTTCAATAAGCTATTACTCTAATTCAAAAATCTTAGCAGTAACCCACGCGCTTTCAAATCCAAACTGAATAGTTTTCTCGTGGGTCACTCCTTCTATTCTGTCGAGGAGTTTCTTCAAAAATTAAGCTGATTCTTGTTGTATTGACACTCAGATATCAGTCTGAAAAATTTACAACTAGAAACAGTAATTCTCATTTTTGAACAGGGAATCCAAACATCTGATTTTCGATCGTACTGGTTTCGGGGATGGTCTACCTAGTTTTTGGTTGAATAAGCCCCACGTTTTTACCTCGACGTTAGTCAATTTCATCACTAGAGATTGTCACGAAAGTTTTAATTTTCACAATTGTCGAGGATAGTGCGGGTCGGAATCGTCTATTAGACCTTGTTAGTCGTAAACTACAATAGCTACACGTAACACCAATGTAAATAAGCCCACAACACGCCAAAATCGGTGTGCAAAATTAGCCCCTTACAGAGGCGTACCACAATTACTTTACATTTAATTTCAAGTAGAATGATACTCTGATTAATCCATGGATAATTTTGCATGTTTTTTAAAATTTGTCAATCCACAAATCTTTTAATCCTACTATGAAATTACATGTTCACTTTTGTAATAGTACTGGTAATTTTTATAGAAAGGTGCACCAGAAATGCAACTAAAAATGTTGCGAAACCGATAGTGAGAGTCTACAAGGGCTTCAACATATACATCTATAGTTGACTAATGAGCTTTCATTCAGGTATCTGTTCATCTCTTTTTCCTACTTCAATAACTGAATTTTACTGCTTGACTGAATCGTAACTATGTATAAGCAACAAATATTTTAGTTGTGATTCCCCTTGGTTTAAAACTGTCTTATACGAGAGTTGTCCAGAAAGTAAGTTCCGATCGATCGCGAAATGGAAACCACTGTGAAAACCACCAACGTTTTATTTGCAACAGTGAGGTACACCTTCCACCTACTTATCTACATAGTCGCCGCTCCAACTTCGAGTTTCGTCGTAGTGTTGTGTCAACTTTCCAATATCCCCGTCATAGAAAGCAGCAGCAGCCGCCTGTGCTTTTGGCCAGTTATCTCCACTGGTCTGCAGCTCGTTGTCTGTGAAGAAATCTTGTCTTCATAGCCAGCGGTTCTCGTGAGCAGAGACGAGACTCAGGGGGAACCAATTACGGACTGTATTGTGGATGATCAAATACTTCTCATTGGAAACACTGCAGGAGCGTCTTCATTGCCCCTGCAGTGTGCGGGCGAGGATTGGAATGAAGGAGGAACTGCTCGACAGTTGTGTTATGTGGGCTGCATGACACAGGCGAAATCTCTAACCGGGCCCTCATACTTGGCGGGAGACGCTATTCCCTACGCATCTTTACGTGCTCACTGCTCACTCAAAACTAAAACGAGCGACGCGACACGATCGACGGATATACCAGAGACACTGCCCAACACATCTGTGCATAGCTTTACCGGATTTTCCCAGTGGTTTCCATTTCGCGACCGATCGGAACTTACTTTCTGGACAACCCTCGTAAGAAACACCCTTCGTTACATACTGTGATGTGGTTTGCATAATATTCACGAATAATATATGAAAATGTAAGAACCACGAACAGGGAATCAAGCAATTAATCCCTCCGAGGAAATATTTCGTACCTTGAATGCAGTGGTAGTAATCCACAGCTATGAGCCTCAGAAATCCAGTCGCCATCTGGCTATGTGCGCTCAACCATACGCACTTAAACTTTTAGGACCATTTCATGCTTTTTTCGGATGGGTATGTATGAAAGGTTGAACACATTGGGAGCTTGACTCTCAAAATGTGAAGCTGTGGATAACATTCCTAATAGTTATGTTTTGTCTTTCTTTTTTGGGCCTATGTCGCGCGTCAAAGCGAGGTCTGCCGTGTTATTACGGATCTGGCAGTGTTAGTTGCCAGAAGGTGGCTGGATGCCCTTCCTGCCGCCACCCTGAACCCTCCTGGATGTAAGCAGTGTACCCCAGCTGTCTGCGTCTAATTTAAACCATGAAGTAGTGTGAACGTTTTCAAATGTCTGTGAGGCGTGTAACTGAGGCGGAACGTGGAGACCAGCCCAGTATTCACCTAGAGGGATGTGTAAAACCGCCTAAAAACCACATCTAGGCTGGTCGGCATACCGGCCCTCGTTGTTAATCTGCCGGGCGGATTCGATCCAGGGCTGGCGCGCCCACCTGATTCCACGAAGCAGCGCATTAGCGCTCTCGATTACCCTGTCGGGTATTCCTAATACTTACGTATCGTATGCTAAATAATAATGATTAACTTCGCAACTGCTGCCTCCAATCCTTAACATGAATGAAATTAGAAAAACCATTATAGATCATACGTAACTGGAGTCATCAATTAATTCTCGTCATTTTTAATGAGTACTATTAGCTTAATATATTGTTACTGTATGTTGTAGGCTGTTTGTCAATAAAAAGTAAACATTGTTTTCCCACATTTGGTTACAAGAAAATAGTCCAGGCCAAATCCTTGCCTTATACGGGTAATGCTTTTACCGACTGAGCTGTCTTAGATCGATACACGTACCATCCTCACAGCTTCAACTGAAGCCGCGAGCAACTGTCACGAACCGTGCAGTCGGTAAGAGTTTTGAATGGGAAGGTAAAGGTTCGGAGTTCAAGTTCCCATCTGAAAAGCAGTTTCAGCCTGGCAGTAAGTTTCAATACAGCGCACTCAGCAATGCAGAATTAAAGACTCACGCCACCACAACCTCTGTGGTTTGAATGTCCCAATTTTCCTAAGATCCTACACACAGCGAAAAATTTCTTCCAGTTAGTAAATTTCCTTTGTACATACGTTCAGCTTTTAAGAGCAAAACACCATATTTGAAACGCTACTCTGGGTTTCCTTGGAATAATGATTCAACTTTAAGAACCAGTCACAAACTTTAAAATAGCGGTCAACACCGTGGCGATATGAAGGACAACTGCATGTTGATGTTCTACACTGCCGGAGGAAAAGTCCAACATCCTTGAGTACTGTGTTCAGTGGTGCCAAGTATAACATGTGCACTCTGGGGGTTTGTACTGTTACTAAGTCATTTGTCGCGGTCATCGGCAATCAGATGGCTCTCGGGAGGCCTGTCTGTGCACCCTCAGTTTTGCCTCTGCAGGAAGTAACTATGCTGACTGTAGAGGTGAACAGTGTTCGCATCATTCATTCTCAGGTAGAAACATCGCCAATATGAACAGCGTCGCACTGTGAACCTGCGGGAAGCTAGGCACAATGTATTCGTGTTTTGTCTTGAATACATTTTGCCAGCAGTAGTGGCCGACCGAACATCATTCACGAAGAGATTTAGGCAAATGTTGCCCTGATGTGTCACTATGGACCATCGGCAACTTCATACTCGCAGCAGAACTAAGATCGTACGTGCCTCTGGTCATACTACCACTAAACACTAACCACGACATAAACAAGCACCGCTCCTCTGGTGTCGTGAAAGAGTCGATTGGAGAGTGGATTGTCACTCTGATATCTTCAGTTAGAAGAGTAACCTCTGCCTGTATGCAAGTGATGGACTTACATGTGTGTGGCGGAGACCTGTTGGTCTACCTGTCCCAGAGTGCATTCGCCCACAATACACAGGTACCATCACAGGATTCACGGTGTGGGGGGGCCGTCAGTTACAATTTCCGATCTCACCTGGCGATTCTGCAGGGTAAGGAAACCAGAGCCCGCAAACTGGACAGGTGCTACTGCTATTTCTTCGAAAAAAGACAATTTGCTTCTTCAACAGGACAGTTCACGTACACATACGGCTGCTGTGACGCGATGCGCTCTTCTTGGTCTACAAGAACTACCCTGGCCAGCAAGATCACCAGATCCCTCGCGAACTCATCAAGCAGGTAAGTTACTAGTCCTCTGTAACCTCGGAAAACCATTACTGAATTGCAACAAAAGTGCAGGATACTTGGGATAATCTTCTGCAGGATTCCATTTGACACCTTTACGATCGTTGGCATGGGAGAATACACGCTGCGTAACAGCCAGAGGAGTGTACACCGCGTATTCATATGATTGTTTGGGTAATCTTTACTGTGACATGGTTGTTTCATTTTACCTGAGTTCACCATATACTCTAATAATGAACTACCTGTCACATTACTTGTCAGTAAAATGACCTCGTCCTGCAAAGTATTGCATTTTCCTTCTGACACAGCCGACAGCGTCAGTAACGCTGATTCGACATGCAGTTGGTTGTGATAAAACGTAAGCAGTTTGCAAAATCATGCGCCACACGGTTTCCTGATTCAGAATTCCTGCGGTCTGAATGATACATTTTCAACCATTCGACACTCATAAAAAACTCAATAACGAGGGAAGTTCAGTAAGTAACGGAATACAAGTTTTTCTGGAATTAGGTTGGTTTTATTCAGGATTCCAATAAACCATATTATTATTTGGATATACGAACTCTGTTTTTCAATGCGACGGCCTATATGCCCCTGTGTTGCTCCATTGGTGGACGTCGGAGCCAACGTCTTCGTGCATCAATAAAACGCGACGGTCAGTCTCGTAACGCGCAACCAACTCCGCACAGATGATTCTTCATTGCTCTTTACGATCTTCTGTTAGGCGGCGAAGAACCCAGCGAGTACATGCCTTTCAGTATCCCAACTGGTGGAAAAGTGTGTCTGCACTACCAAGAGAGACGTCCAGTTGTGCAGCAACGTGCGATCTGTCGATTGCACGCACGTTCCAACATTGCAGGAGTCAAAGCCGTATGAAGCTGGCCAGCAGGCGGGGAATCGGACAGGTTTGCGCGACAACGTTGCGAAGCCCAACGGCTCACCGTGCTTTTGTCCACTGCCAGTCTACGCAGATATTCTGCAAGCGCCTGCGACGTTCTCGTTTTCCGCCAAAAGAAGTTCAATGATAGTTCTCAACTTGGAACGCAACTTCGTTACAGACGCCATTTGGCAAGCTATGTGTAGCACCGTCGTCTATCTTAGCTACATAAAGCTTATGGGCTGAAGAGAAAATATTCCACGATGTGCCACAATAAATTCCTCATTTTTTTTTCAACTGAAAGTGGCCGAGAAACAAATGTTTTGCATTAGTTATTGAATGCTGCTCGTATTATCCTCTACAGTCTGTATAATTTTGGCCTGGCTGGGGACAGAATTTACACTGATAGAAGAAAAACGCAGCACCCAAAAATAATTAACGTAGAGTGGTTAAATTTTATGGAATAGACTTTTCTATGTAACATATTTAGGTGATTAAATTGTAAGATCACACCTTATGCAAGCGCGAGGTAAGCCATTGTAAATTTGAAGTGCCCGCATCTCGTGGTCGTGCGGTAGCGTTCTCGCTTCCCACGCCCGGGTCCCCGTGTTCGATTCCCGGCGGGGTCAGGGATTTTCTCTGCCTCGTGATGGCTGGGTGTTGTGTGCTGTCCTTAGGTTAGTTAGGTTTAAGTAGGTCTAAGTTCTAGGGGACTGATGACCATAGCTGTTAAGTCCCATAGTGCTCAGAGCCATTTGAACCAAATTTGAAGTACTGGTACATTAACAAGCGTAACCGCCAGCGTGTTTAAAGAAAGAACGCAAACGAGCTTGCACTGTGTGTTACAGGAGCCGGATGTCAGTTTGTGGGACATATTTCCATGCCTGTTGCACCTGGTCGGTCAATAAAGGAACAGTTAACGCTATTTGTGAATGACGTCAGAATTGTCGTCCGATGTCCCGTATGTGCTCGGTTGCAGACAGTTTTGGCGATCGAGGAGACCAAGGCAACATGTTGACACTCTGCAGAGCATGATAGATTACAACAGCGGTACGTGGGCGAGCGTAATCCTGCTGGAAAACACCCGCTGGAATCCTCTTCATGAATGGCAGCACAACAGCTCGAATCACCATATTGCACTTAGGGTGCGCGGGATAACCACGAGAGTCGTCCTGCTGTCATACGAAATCGCGACTCACACTATAACTCGAAGTGTAAGTCCAGTGTGCGTGGGTGCAGGTCACTAGCTGGCCTCCTTCTGACCAACACAAGCCCATCACTGGCACCAAGGCAGAACCAGCTTCCATCAGAAACACAACAGACCTCCACCCTGCTCGCTAATTAGCTCTCGCTTGACACAACTGAAGTAGGTTTGAGGTCAGTGGAATGCACGTTACAGGACGTCTGGCTTGGAACCCTAGTATGAGTAACCAATTTTGTTCGTTGTATGACTCTAGCGATAACTGCTACTCAAACGGCTGCTCGAGGTGCAGTGCGATGCGCCAGAGTAATACGCCGAGTACGATGGTCTTCCTTCCCAGTGGTGCCAGTAGTCGTCTGGAGGCCACCGCGGCCAGCTGCCATGTACAATGGCTATTTTCCTGCCAAGTCTTTCTGCAGTATCGCAGAAGGAAAATACAGCTTCTAGTAACCCTTTACACGACCTCATTCAAACTGAATGAGGCGTAAATAATGGCATCTTTGTCGCCTTAAAGGCATTCTTGACTTATCCGGTACCGAGCGCCGCGGGTTTCGAATCCGTGGCGGACGGCATGGAACTCGATGACCACTTGAGGTCTCTGCAGCAGTCGCACAGTACGCAATGGCTGCGAGCGATCCTGCCCACGAGGCTAACGTGAGGGCGCCATTGTGGAGCAAGTGGTCCCAGAGCCCAATAGCGACACACCCTGTCGTGTATTTAGGCAGCTGCCTCTCACTCAGTGAGGCGCCCTGGTTGCTTCTCTCCTCTCCCATCCCCGCCCCCTGCCACGCCTTCACTGTTGTGTCCCCCCTACCCTCCATCTCTACACCCTTCATCTCCTTTCCCAAGGTGGGTTCCATCAACTCCCCCTCCCGGATGATGCCCTCTCTCCCTCCATTTATCCCTCCTATCAACTCTGATCCTCACCCCACCACTCCTTTCCTCCATCCTTTTCCTGGGCTCCCTCTCCCCCCTTCCAACCTGATTGTCCCCCGCCTACCCTCTCTCTGCCCCCTTCTCTCTCCCAAGTCCCTTTGCATTTCCCTCCTCTGCCTCTTCCCATTCCCTCTCGCGTCTGTCCTGCCCTTCCCCCCCCCCCCCTTATGAGTCCTCTACCTCCTTCGGTTCCCCCCCCCCTTTCGTTTTTCCTCTCCTCACTCCTTTTTTTCCCCCTCATCTGTCCAGGTACCCCCCCCCCATCTGCCCTTCGCTATGGTGTGTCTTCTTTGTGCCGACATTTTAGTGCTGTGTTTACAGTGAGTGCTCAGTGTTGTGTGTCTTTTCCGAAGTGTTGAGAACGGAAATCATACTGTCACTGTGTGTGATTTTTATATCTCTTGCAAACAGAAACCAGACTGTCGCCATGTTTTTTAATTGTCTGTCTACTATTTTACCTGTCTGCTTCCCGTGTATTTTATTAGCATTGCCAACCCATTGTTTTATGTTTTAACTTTCCACAATTTTTCGCCATTTTCTCAATTTATGTCACCGTTTTATCGCCAGCTTTTATTGTTTTCTATCTTCTTCTTACGTTTTAAAAAGTCTGTAGGCTGAAGAGCAGCGTACTAAGCTGCTGCCAGCCCGCCCCCTAAGGGGGAATCGAAATTCAATAAAGGAAAAAAAAAATCTCAGTGAGGCAGTTGTCTTCCCTCTTCATCTCCTGCCCCACCTATCTCCTGCCTGTTAGTGAACCCACTGACGTCCCTACACTTTTCATCCCCTGTTGCCCCTGCTCTTCCCTCCTTTCCCATCCACTCTGGTCTCTCCCTTGGCAGGTCCAACCTAACAGTTTTATTCTTCATCGTGTGTGCTCCAAGTGGGTTTAAAGTGTGTAGTTCTGGAGTGTTTTTAATACTGTGGATGACTTTTAACCTGTGTGTGTGCCTTCAGTGTCTTCTTTGTGTTTTAAGTATCGCCAACTGTGTTTTCTAACTTTATGCCGACCTTTTTAACTGTCCCCCCATGAACGTCTCCATGTCAGTGTATTTTTACCTCCATTATCTCCCCTTAGTCTGTTTTATGTCCCCCTTTTTTATCGCCTTATATGTAACATATTATTCTTCTATTAGTTGTCATGTCATTCGGCTGAAGAGCGGCGGATTGTGCCGCTGACTGCCCTCTCCTGCCCATATGGGAAAAAAAAAAACCCTCAGCGATGCAGTCTAGTATTCGCGGTGAGTCAGTTGATCTCGCTTACAGACATAGTGTTTACGTCGTGTGTGCTTACTTCCCGTTTACGAGTGGACGTTGTTTTCATTCCGTGAGGTTATCTCTTTTGACCCCATTGCTTAATACTTCGATGTTGATCTTGGTGTCTTGCTCGGTTGTCCGTCGTCGTGCTTGTCCTTCCGATCCTGTTCGTCCATCTTGTTTGTTCGCGGGCCGCTCCCGTTCGGTCCCGCCATGTTTTCGCTAGCGGAAACCCCGCGACCATTCCTGTCGCGGTTACAACAACTTACATCAACTCGCCACGCCCAATCTCGAAGGTAACGAACGCTTACGACCATTACAGCGTGTTTTTAAAGCAAACGTAATTGGCATCCTTATAGCAGCGCTTGTGTAGCCATTCTTACGCGACTGGCGCGAAATCTGAATGGACATCATGTTTCACTTGTAGAAACACGCCGAATAACTTTGATTATAAGTCGCATAACTCCTTCTTACAAGGGAACCTCCCCATCGCAACCCCCTGAGATTTAGTCATAAGTTGGCACAGTGGATAGGCCCTGAAAAACTGAACACAGATTAATCGAGAAAACAGGAAGAAGTTGTGTGGAACTATGAAAACATAAGCAAAATATACGAACTGAGTAGTCAATGCGCAAGATAGATAACATCAAAGACAGTGTGAGCTCAGGAGCGCCATAGTCCCGCGGTAAGCCTGAGCAGCTGCAGAACTACAGGTTCTTGGTTCAAGTCTTCCGTCGAGTGAAAAGTTTATTTTCTTTATTTTCGCAAAGTTATCATCTGTCCGTTCGTTAATTGACGTCTCTGTTCACTGTAATAAGTTTAGTGTCTGTGTTTTGCGACCGCACCGCAAAACCGTGCGATTAGTAGACGAAAAGACGTGCCTCTCCAATGGGAACCGAAAACATTTGATCGCAAGGTCATAGGTCAACCGATTCCTCCACAGGAAAACACGTCTGAAATATACTATACGACACTGGTGACGGCATGTGCGTCACATGACAGGAATATGTTGTCGACCCACCTAACTTGTACACTTGGCGAATGGGTAAAAAGATTCTTCAACGTTGCCCGATTTAGGTTTTCTTGTGGATGTGATAATCACTCCCAAAAAAGTGATGAAAACATAAGAGTTTGTCACATAAACTGCAACAAATGAATGCAACAGTTTCACAGTCGCACAGTTTTCCCTGTGCTCCGTCAAAACACATGTTTTTAACGGTTTCAAATTTTTCCGTGTGTAGACCGTCAAATCCTGCATATGTCCAAGCAAATCTGAACATGTCCTGGAATTTTGGAGAGCGAAGTGGATTATATAAAAAATTAAACTTTTCACTTTAAGTTAGACTTGGACCAAGGACCTCTCGTTCCGCAGCTGCTCACGCTAACCACGAGACCACGGCGTTCGTGAGCTCACACTGTCTTTGATGTTGCCTATCTTGCGCATGGGCTACTCAGTTTGTATATGGCTCAAATGGCTCTGAGCACTATGGGACTCAACTGCTGAGGTCATTAGTCCCCTAGAACTTAGAACTAGTTAAACCTAACTAACCTAAGGACATCACAAACATCCATGCCCAAGGCAGGATTCGAACCTGCGACCGTAGCGGTCTTGCGGTTCCAGACTGCAGCGCCTTTAACCGCACGGCCACTTCGGCCGGCCCTCAGTTTGTATATTTTGCTTATTTTTTTCATAGTTGCACACAACTTCTTCCTGTTTTCTCGATTGATCTGTGTTTAGTTTTTGAAGCCCTATCCACTGTGCCAACTTATGACTAAATCGGAGGGGGGTGAGATGGGGAGGTTCCCTTGTTAGTTTTCGTGCTTTTTCCGTCAGTGCGTAATGGCTTGCAAGGAACAGAACTCACGTGCAGCAAGAGCAAGTGCCTGGACAGCCTCTGCCGGCGGTGAATCAGAATCAGTTCGTCGCGGTGGCGACTAATTGTCCCAGGTGAGACGTGGGCTAGGGGCCCAGCGGGGCCGTTACCCGCTGCCTCATCAGGCAGCCATGCGATAACGGCCGGCGGCGGGTTGCGCGGTGCCCGGACGGGAGCAACGGTGACCACGGGCGTGCACACCACAGTCCGACCAAGAACTGGTGCTCTCGAAAGGTGGAACTGCAGGCCTGGAACTGGCAGTGCTCTTGTTACGTCACACATCCATTAAGAAACGATCTAATTACAACAAAAACAACATGTGATTTCCATTACTGTTTCCTGAGGCTACTAGCAATGTGGGAGACACGGTATTAGAATCTGAGTTTAATGGGCCTTTGAAAGGCTTTTGATGAAATAAGGCGGAAGGAAAAGATAATATTACTTTCAATATCGTTGGAGGCAGTGGTAACCAAACGACTGTTTAAGGTGACTTATAGAATTTGAGTCTGTTGAACTATCATAACACTTTTGGAAATATATCATCCACATCATCATCATCACGAGCATCATTTTAAGATGATCCACATTGGGTCGAAACCAGTCACCAATTATGAATAAAAGTGTGTTTTTATGAGACCAAGACCTTTCTACATAACCTTTTATTACTAGTTCATTGCCATCGCTGCTGCTGCCAGTATATTTACAAAGATTAACTTAACAGATCATGCATCAAAGCAGCAATCCAGAAATGAGAGCCGGCCGCTGTAGCCGACCGGTTCTAGGCGCTTCAATCCGGAACTGCACTGCTGCTACGGTCGTAGGTTCGAATGCTGCCTCGGGCATGGATGTGTGTGATCTCCTTAGGTTAGTTAGGTTTAAGTAGTTCTAAGTGTAGCGGACTGATGACCTCAGATGTTAAGTCCCATAGTGCTTAGAGCCATTTGTGCCTTTTTTTAACAATAAGACGCCAAAGGATGAAGTGCTCTAGTTAAGAAGAGTGTAACACAGGGGTGCACTGTTTCGTCCCTACTTTTCAGTCTATATACCGAAGAAGCACTGTCGGATATAAAAGTGGAATTAAAATTAAGGATTAAAAGATATCAATGATAAGATTTGCTGATGACATGATATTAGACTTTGCCTAGGGTTACATCATGAGCTTTTTGATTCGAGTGTTCATATTTACGTAGACATCACTTGAAACCGAGACTGCACGTTCAACAACATTCGGTTTTAACTAATATCGGGGGCATTATGGTCTAGCATTCTCGTGCAAAAGCACGATAACAGTATCTTAGTTTTTTTTAATGGCTCACATCATATTTCAGAAAATATTAATCTCCTTGTTCCATAAAATCCACAGACAATATTGATTTTAGCACCAAAAAATACAGTAAAGTTAACACTTGTGACAGCGTTTGACAAGATTTTGTTGTTGTATTTGCGGACGGAATCGAGGACGGAGTGTTGTGACGCGCGACTCTTTCGCCTCCGCCTTAGCATTGTAAATACATACGCGTATATCGTCACTTACCACTGTTCTCTTGTCTAACCTCCCCAATTCATCAACGTAAAGAAACGCAAAGTCCAAGAGAAACGCATACTAACTATACGTTTCTCAGAAATCAGTTTTGGAATTCAAAGAGAAAGTTACTTGTGTTAATATAATCGCTCAAACGCGATCTCATGAAAAGGTCATCGAAAAATTTGCAGAAATCCACCCCAGAGTTCAGTTACTGTGAAATTCCGATCTTCAGTATTTCCTTATGTATACTACACTCGGAAGGCCACTTCTTTTATGGTCATGGAAATTCGTTCTTCCACTCTTAATTCAAACATCACAACTGACGCACAGTACTCTATCTCAGGTGGGTTGTCGGCTGTGGTAGGAGCATACCCCTAGGATGCAGAAAACCGAACTCTGGTACCCAACAGAATGAGGAACCACCTGAAATGTTCATGCAAATTAATGGAAAACAATTACGCTCCCGCGCAACGGAAAAAATCTTATTTAAATTAATAACCAAAGGCTGTCCTCATTAAGCACGAAACAAACTGGTACCACACCAATCACACAGACCAATTAATGGGAGGAGGAATTTTGTAGCTATGAACGGAAACAAACACACTATAACAAACAGGTTTATTGACCTTGAACAAGAATTTTATCTTCTTCCACCTCAAAAAGAACAATTAATAATGAGATTAGGGAATACAAGTCAAACACCTTGGCAGAGATGGGTACGAACGACATTACCCAGTTACATTAATAAATCGTAAACACGACCACTGACTGTGTGGGTTGTTAATTAAGTTTAGAAATTACACAGAAAGATAGAAGTAAACATCATTAGACTGCCAAAATGCGATTTGAGAGCAACAGCTCGGGTGTGTGACTAAGATCACAGACTCTTCTCCTGAAGGGAGCGAGTCACATTTCTTTCGGAGAGTGCGACAATGTTGCCACATTATCAATTTGTCAGTGTGTACACATACAGACTTGCGGCAGCAACGGCTGGAAGATATTATTTCAGCCTTCCTTTACTATTTAGAGCTGAAATACAGACAACTTGCCAGCGATACCGAGCCTCGTCCTATCATTTCCCCTTCCCAAAGTCTAAAGCAAAGCCATCACTGAACGAAGGCCTGAAGCGAAATGTTGTTTCTAAGAGCCGTCTGAAACTCATTTGTCTTGCTGCCAGAACTGAAAATCACTGCCCATTGAGCACGGGGACCCCAAATTCCGACTAATGAAAAAACGCATAACAGCGATAAACCATCTCCTATTCCTTTCTGTCACATTATACTTGAGCAAATCGTTCAGAGACGTGGCGCCAGAACCAGAAGATTTCTGCCAGTCCAGCGATTCAGAAAAGGACGAATGAACAACTCTGCACTTAGGAACGGCGCAAAATCATTGGCACTGCCGAAAATGACAGCGTGAGCCAATCCGGAGGCTGTATTCTGAAGTACAAACAGGACATTATTCTGAGTTATTAACGGAACTGGGTTTTGTCGTTCGTACCCACCTGTGCCAAGGTGTTTGAGTTGTATTCCCTAACCTGATTATTCCCACTCTCAGAGAGACGCTACACAATCCTAGAGATTGCTAATCTGGCTAAAATGGCTTCTGCGAAAAATTCGATGTTTCCCTCGTTGGACAAATGCGTCCTCCCCATCTCTCCTGGAGAGCGCGCAGGGGAATAAGAACGACAGACACTCTGCCTGCGGACTGGCCACTGCCCAAAGTGCTGCAGTTTTATAGCTGCAAATTCGTTTTAAAAAGAGACTCTTACCTCACACATCCATCTTGTGAGCTTTCCAGTTTTCGGAACCGCCAACATCTACATAAGAAAGGCAGTAGTGATGCGAGAAAAGGCCACTGGAAATGGTAATCTAGAACTGCAATTACATGGCAGTGTAATGAATGTCTACTTGATCTAGGGAATTCCCATGTAAAAGTCTGAAATATGTTGACAGTTCCAGCGAATAATACTCACGTTACGCTTTACTTATGAAATTCGGTCCACATACAGTAGAAATTTTTGTGACGAAAGTCAATAGTTTAGAGATATTATTGCTACTAAAGTAGTACTGCGGAACGGATTTCACGTGTTCCGGAATTTTGAACAGCTAATACAAGCGAACTGAGAGCAAAGTGGTTTTCTCATTATCACAATTTCAAAAATGGAGAAATCAGTGTAGCGACTGCTCCTTTGCCCAACTACTTTCCATGCCACATGGAGACAGTGGTACCTTCCAGATGCTCTGGAGGAAACTAAGCTAGTAGGAAACAGGATGTCATTGTACTGAAATACCTGATCGGAATGTTAATTCATGGAATATTTTTAGGTACAATCGTGCTACATTTCACTGTTGCTGTAGGTATGTAATTGTTTGCTATGGTCCTTCTCCGAAGTTGGAATCAGCCCCTCGCTGGCAAGGGGCATCCGACTTGCCAGCACACCATTCTTCCACAGACGTTATTCCTACGGTCTACCTACCGGATAAGCCTTCCAGAATGACATTACATACTGTAATGATAGGAGCGCCCTTATGGCCAGCATCGCTGGATGTTGATTGCCAGTAGGGCAAGGAGTTTTCCGTTGGCAAGAGGACTGGAACGCGGTCAGCCTCGTTTGGTCAGCTGAGAATGAGGAGTAGTGGCTCCAAGGTCTGAAAAGCTAATGGCTGGGAAACTGGTGTGCTGGTGCCTAGCTCCTTCACACCGCTGCCGAATGACGTCATATGGCAGAGGACGTCACGATGGTTGGACGGCACAGCCTGATCACACAGGTTAGTTGTTTTTTTAGTTATGTGTTATGTATGCTACATGATTCAAAGCTGTTTGGGCTTGTATAACTTCGACTTCCTTGTATAAAATCTTGTCAGTGTTCACATCGCATCAGATTGAAGTTAAGACTCGAGTTTGTGAGATTATCACCATCTTCTTCATCAGGAGACTGCTTCCTTTACAGTGGCCTTCAAGCTTGTTACTGATCGAGAGACACTGTTTGCAATTCTAAATTCTATTGGCCATGTGACGTCACTTGTAAGATGGGATTCGCATGTGAAAATGCTCAAATAAAAGGACTTGACAATTTGGCAGTATGCTCTCCACCTCTTGCCGCCAGCGGGCTGCGACCAAGGGACGGAAGGGGAACGGAAACGACTGAATTCCAAAGAGTTATGAATTTTGGTTGCGTTTATTTGCTCTTTTGCCGGCGTCACTCAGATCTCTGTTAAAAGTGCTGCTGCACATGCATATTTCAGCAGTTTCACTCATTATGAAATCCTAGTAGGTCGATTCGTGGATGAGGACTTTGGTTCTTTCAAAGTTTATCTTGTGTGCTTCCAAAAGGCTATGTTCCCCTACCACTGATTGCTTAATATACCTGCGCTTAATGTACCATCTATACTGAATGCAATGCTCGATTGAAGAGCGTATTGTCTGCGCTACGTCATTTTCGCCACAATCGCATGGTATACTGTAGACAGAAGGTGCTCTCGCTCCTGATAGACACTCACTCCTGACGAAAAACATGGTAGTAATGTCCGAACGGTTGAGTTTTAGCTCCGGTTTGACGCGGTCTGATCACCGAGGAGATTCTGTACAGTTGTTTGGTTCTTGATAAAGTTCCATCGCTGTCAGAGTAATCATTCACGAGATCCTGGGCTTCCCCGTAAAGTCTGAGGGTTTTCAGTAATGTCAGAACTCCTCCATGGACAGTACTGTCAGTATGACGACGACCTTAAGAACTCATAAAGATCGATAGAAAGAGAGAACGCCAGCCTGGCCTTAAGGTCTGACAATAATGTTAAGCGTCTACAGCGATCTGACATGATATTTGTAGAGCCGTGGGAGGTCCCGGCCTGCTCATCAATTGGCACTAAATTACCGTTGCTGTTTGCGAGAAGGCGCCCTTATCCTGGAATGGGGGCTGCTGCTAGCGTCATGTAAGTCTATAAAAGAACGACCCTTGTGATCGACGAGAGTGACGCATGAGGCAGCAAGATGAGAGATACCTCTGGGGCAGCAAAACAGTGAGACTGGAGCAGGAACGCGGGCGACGTTTCGCTGGATGTGTGGACATTTGCCACGCCAGACATTTGCCACACCGGACATTTGCCACGATTTTACCTGCTCCAAAGGGTTGGGCCCCTCCTCCTCCTCCTCCTCCTCCTCCTACTCATCGGTTACTGAGCCTTTACGCTGGTTTACTTAACATAGAACCAGAATCTCTTAGGATTTCCCCCCCCCCCCCCCATTTATTGAGTGAGTATCGTCGTGGAAACTATTGAAAGCGTCTCTCATTGAAATCCGGACCAAATTTCGAGCCTCAGTAAAACTTCCCCAAACTTGGAGATTTTGCGTTCGTCTAAATTATACTTTTTCGGTGCTCTTGCAGCAGCTTTCTGTCGTGTTTTGTGTACCATGGGGGATCAGTTCCGTCTCTTATTAATTTATTTCGTATGAATCTCTCGAGTACTGTTGATACTATTACTTTGAACTTAAGCCACATTTGCTCTTCACTTACATAGTTTGGAAGGTTTGGAGACTGTCTCTTAGAAAGGCGTCAATCGAATTTTTTGGTTGCTTTTATAAATAGATATATTTTGCGTTTAGTTTTGGTGAATGTCTTTGTTACGGAATTGAGCCTCGCTACGACTGTGTGTACACTAATCCTTGTATCCGTTGTGATGCTCCGGATTATTAGTGGCTAAGAGGTCAAGTGTGTTTTCGTAACCATTTACAATTTAAATGGCCTCGTGAACTAATTGTTCAAAATAATTTTATAATTTTTAAAAAAGCATTTTGAACAATTACAGAAGTTGTTTTCTATCCACAATATGGTCTGAAAATGTATTTTTGTCAGCATACGGAAGGTAGATTGAAGTTACTGCCAACTACAATTGTATGAGTAGGGTACCTATTTGTGATGAGACTTAAGGTTTCTTTGAACTGTTCAGCAACTGTTTCATCTGAGACCGGGGGTCGGTAAAAGGAGCCAGTTATTAATTTATTCCGGTTGTCGAATATAACCTCAGTTCATATTAAGTCACAGGAACTATCTGCTTCAATGTCGTTTGTGAGCTGGAACACACATTACATTATTTTTCCTTATGTTGTGCTTCTTGTTTCTGTTGTAGTGCAGATCACTACAATTACGGCTTTTTCCTCCAAAACCTAGGATGCTTTCTCTGTGACCCTGTAAACACCAGAGCTAAACAATGTAGAACAACAACGTACGTTACAAACATAGCATTCTGTATTACTTCATTTCCTTATTTCTAACATTTTAAAATTGTACGTCGACTTTAGATGACATATCAGTCATAGATGTTCTTATCTCTATTTAGTGAACGTATTTTCAGTCATGTTCTGAACATTGTCCCGCTACACTTTAGTAACTAGTGTTTCGCCGCAAGGGGCATCGCATGTTAGACAGTAAATTAATGTGGAGTATGTCGTTCTTCTTTTGAAACATTCACAACTCATTTCTTCTTTCCATATTGTCTTTTGGGCATGCAGTTGTAGTAATTAAAGTAGGCACAAATGCAATGATCAAAAAGAAATGATTAGCGTACATTCGCATTCTCTTTACATCGTTCCTTTCCTGTTGCTCCCATGACGATGGACTGTTTCTGTCGCAATGAGTAGGCATGAATTACATACTGACATAATTGTCGGTATTGCTTTCGGTTCAAATGTCTCTGAGCACTATGGGACTTAACATCTGTGGTCATCAGTCCCCTAGAACTTAGAGCTACTTAAACCTAACTAACCTAAGGACATCACACACATCCATGCCCGAGGCAGGATTCGAACCTGCGACCGTAGCAGTCGCGCGGTTCCAGACTGAGCGCCTAGAACCTCTAGACCATATTGCTTTCGTTTCCCAAAAGTTATAAATATTTCAATTTGGGAAATGAAGCTCTGTATTTCGCCAAGATGTCGAAGAAGAAGGTCCCTTACGTACCGGTTGTATCAAGTAAGATGTGGAGAGGGTGATTTGAAAGCGGACAGAAGAAGTACGAGGAAGGGCGTCCCTTACCTGAGGGATCGCTACTCAAGATACCTGGCGAAGGGGCAAGTGTGGCAAATGTCCGGCGTGGCAAATGTCCGGCATTCTTCGCTGCCGGTGGCATATGGGAGCGAACGAGAAACGGGCAGCCCGATAACTGTCAAGTGTGGAGAAGTACAACACAGTTAACACGTGACCGACTGTACGTAAGAGCTCTGGCAGGAAACTCCTGTTCTTCGTCTTTCTTTCTTTTTTTTCTTTCCTTGTGCCTGCAGAGATCAATTGGTGTTTTAGAGCTTAGGTATTAAGTACTGCATTGCCGTAGTACTGCGTTTCACTCACCGTAGTGAATTTTGTATTCGTGTGGATACCGCTGCTTCTGATGACAACTGTACGATTTAGTAAATGTGAGATGCTAATTAAGTCAGTGCATTTTGATCCAGTGTTCTTGATATTCAATGATGTTGCATATCTGTATCCCTTTTCTGCAGTGTTGCGGTGATCATATTCATTGCTGAATTGTATGCTACAAAACGTTGTCCTTATTTACAGCGATTCTACATGAGCTAAATTCCATAGTGACACATTCCCGGTTTTAAGCGATGTGTTCTTGGAAGAACATTCTCTGTTTTATTATCTCATATCTGCGACTAGGGCAGTGGTTACTTAAATATTGCATATTTGTTACGTTTTAGGGATATTATTCACAAATTCTTACTATGATAATTTATGTCTAATTATCAATATAATTGTCTCATTGGAAACGGTGAAAATAATGTTAATGTTACTAACCCAGTTCGGTTCTCCTAGATCGTGCGTTTAAGATTGTCCAAAGGCCCATTTTCATGTGTTGTTTCAAAATCAACTTCAGTCAAGGGCTTTATGCTAGTAAAATTCCTTCCTCACAACTCCCAGTCCCTCCATCTCACAGTTTCAACGTCGCTGCAGACAAGTCAGCGAATATTTATGAAAAAAAAAAAAAAATCACGACTCCAAACAATACCTGTAGACTACGAGGGACACACCTCAAAACCATTCAAAATATCTGCATAATCTGCTTAACCACGGAAAAAGTTAGTAGCAGAAAAGGCAGGAGAAGCGTATAAATGGGTGATGCTGCTATCTGTAAAAAAATAAATAAATAGAAGGAAAGCCCAGAAGAGGAGTGAGATGTTTCGAAATTATTAATCACGTTGCGTCTGATGTTGGGGCATTGATGATTCCTAGCGCTAAGTCACTGGCTTCAAGTAGTAATGGTTCGCTGTTACGACTTTGTCATCCAGAAAATAATAATTCTCAACCCTTTTCCAACCCGTCCAGATCTTCCATAGGTATTTCGAGCTCAGATTCTAACACTTGCGTCTGACACTGATTGTGACTCTTCTTTGTAACATCTGTGTTTCCTATGAATATTGAATTATCTGTGTTATAGTGTTCTTTGAATTGACACTTATGTATATAACTGATTTTGTATTCCCGTAGTTACGTAACAAGAATTTATTTGTGAATGTACATTTTTAAACTAGTTTCTTTCATAATAGAAATGTGTTAAAAGGTTATATGTAAAACTGGTCAATTCTTAGGGAATGTAAGATTATGTGAGATGTAAAAGACGAAGGGGAGTCGCTGATCGAAGAAAAACTTTGAGCAAGGGTTTGAAACGTCATTTGACGAGAAGTAGCGAGAGGATTATTTTGCGGCTGAGTTAGTCCGTGTCCAACATCAAACAAGCACCGTGAGTGCTTATTGAGGCAAAAATTATAGCCATAGTGAGTTAATTATGCCTCTGATATGAATTTATATTAGCTATTAGATCGTGGCATTTATTGGCTTGCTGTGAATAGCGAAATTCCGACGCAATAACATACTTTAGTGAGAAATTCATCAAGAGCCGTGATCAAGCATGTCGTCATTATTTTTTGCCACAGGATATCATCACGGCAACCACTTTAAGGAACAGTGAAGTTTATTATTGTATTTATTTGCATGGACCAGTAATTTGCTGAACTTTAAAATAATAACTGTAGCATCCTCAGCCTTGTGTCGAGGGCACTGATCTATACTCAGTCACTTACTTGGATATGTTCCTCTTACTTGGATACGCTTCGAATATAATGAACTACTGAATCATTAATGTTCAAAATAATTGCTAACTTTCTTGGAGGAATAATTTTTCTCAAGTGGTTAGTTAATCTTTCGCGTGAAATGCTCTATGTTGTCATCAAAGTACACAGCTGAGGTGCTTCAAAAGAATGAGTGTTTCAAAAAGGCTTCATTGCAGTGATTATTTTGAAAACTCGTTAAAAGCTTTGCATAGTACTAAAATCGACATAGTAAAACTGTGAATACAAAATGCAAGTACAGATCATAACAGTTCTGTGGTGTCACCGCTAGACACCACACTTGCTAGGTGGTAACTTAAATCGGCCGCGGTCCTGTAGTACATGTCGGACCCGCGTGTCGCCACTGTGTAATCGCAAACCTAGCGCCACCACATGGCAGGTCACAAGACACGGACTAGACCTCGTCCCAGTTGTACGGACGACATTGCTTGCGACTAGACCTACCAAGTCTTCCTCTCATTTGCCGAGAGACAGATAGAATAGCCTTCAGCTTAGTCTATAGCTACTACCTAGCAAGGCGCCATTTGTATCAGTGCTTATAGCTTACTAATATTCAAGAGATGTATTCCAACAAGAGAATAAAAGTTAAGTAACCTCTACGTACTTTTCTTCTTATTCATTAATAAGTCTCATGTTCCAGAACTTCAAGCCCGTCTGCGTTAGTTTAGCGTGCACCTAGCTACCTCATTGTGTCTATGCTGTATGAGCTAGACACAACAAGTTCAAAGGCCTAGGCCTGTATTATTTGCATTACAGGTTTGTAATAGCGCTTTTATTCATATACTGGTGTCTAAATGTGTATTATCAAATTGTCTTAGTAGAAGTGCTCATCCTCTAAGTAGTCAGTAGACAGAGCAATTTTTGTCGCTCCCACCTCACGCTGAGTCAATAGTTTAGTAAATTTTGCAGCGAAAGACTTTACAAAGTTCAAAACTATTCTAGGAAATTTTGTGCAATTAACGTCATAAGTGTAACAAGTTATAACAACCATACAAGATTCAGGGTCCCATGCATCACTCGTACGCTGTATAATGCAAAGACTTATATGCGTCCCATGAAGGAAGAGTGTTCACGTTAGTTAAAATAATAGTTTAACAATTATTTTGAAAGTACTGTGTTTCAATAGTGAAGAATTAAAGCCACCTCATAGAGAGCTTCTCCCTTATTAAGTGGTACTTTGTAACGAGTATTACTGTTCACACTTTAATGCAGACTGTACACGTTGGTGTGAAAGTTTTCTGCTAGCGCATTTTAATCATTTATCTGCGTTTCTCACGGGTAGACTTATACTGGTAAAGTGTGCTACTGTTTTCGTGTCCGATTTAGAAAACGGATTTCTGTTCCAGCTTAAATTTAAGACAACAGTTGGTTTCTTTATTAGCCGAATGTTAACTTGGAATTACTACTGCTTCGAAACATAGCACTTCTGGTACTGAATGTAGTCCAATAAACTTCCATTAAAAAAAATGGTTCAAATGGCTCTGAGCACTATGGGACTTAACATCTATGGTCATCAGTCCCCTAGAACTTAGAACTACTTAAACCTAACTAACCTAAGGACAGCACACAACACTCAGTCATCACGAGGCAGAGAAAATCCCTGACCCCGCCGGGAATCGAACCCGGGAACCCGGGCGTAGGAAGCGAGAACGCTACCGCACGACCACGAGCTGCGGACAAACTTCCATTATCACACGATCATGGTCAAATACAAATTCCTGTCGAAGGAGTAACGTCATAGGGGAGTGATTCTTACGGCGATAATGTATAATGTTACACTTGCCTTTTCCCCTAACAGGAATAGTGTTAGGTAGTGCTTTAAGGTATTTCAAGGAACACACATGACGCCTGGGTGGCAGGCAACCATGTCAACTTCTACGACCGAAAGTGTTGCGTACCTCAAGTCGCAGAGCGCCGGCGTATTGGCACGCTGCTAAGGAGATAACGGAAATGCTCAATGCCTAATATACACTGGTTGGAACTGCTACTGTGTATGAAGTCGCAAGTGCGGCCTTTGTTGACTGTGAGATATGCGTATCGGAATCAATGGTTGTGAGTTGTGTAATCCGTAGAAATAGCGGCTCATTAACAGTCAACTACACAGTACCTCGACCTACAAAAGTTAGACTTGGTGTGTAAACGAACCCATAAAATTAGGCCTAAATTCATTATTCATTGTGAAACAGTAACTTGTAGTCATCAGACGGGAGAATGGAATGATGCAACTCTCCAATGTGGACAGTGCCTCATAAGTATCTTCGTCTGAGCGTAACAAATACATGCTTCATCAAGTTGCTTAGTGCACTGAAACTTTGGTCTCCCTCTCCAGTTTTTTTCCTCAACACTTGCCTATTCATTGATCTCTCAAAATGTGATGGATCAGTTTATCCGTCTTTTTTTATGAACCAATACCTTAAAGCTCCTTTCTCACTGTTTCGTCTCAGTGTCTCTTCTTCAGGAAACAGATCTACCCATCTAACCTTCAAAATTCCTCACTCATACCACGTGTCAAAAGCCTGTATTCTCATGTAGTCTGTGCTGTCCAGGACTGACTTTTGTATAACATCAAACTTTCAGAAGACACTTCCTGGCTGTTACATTTACATTGGATGTCAACATATTCTTCTCCTACCCAAAAGATCATTTCTTGCTATTCCCCATATCCTTCATACTCTAACATTGTTATTTTGCTACCGAAACAGCAAAAACTCGTCAATTAATCTCAGTGCCTTATTTCCTAACGTATTACACCTGTTGTAATTCGAATAAAATCAACTGCTGTCTTTTTTTTAGGTTAACCTTTCACTTTTATTTCTTGCCCTCAACCTTAGATCTCTTTACAGATTTCTCGTTGATAGGGGTACGCAACAACCCCGTTCAACAACTGGCTCCGTTTCATCTCCTTTAACATTTACAAGTTCAATGTATTCTCTGTAAAAGTTGTCGATAACTTTCGCTTCCCGCATTTGATCCCTGACAACTTCAGAATTACAGAGACTGTATATAACAGTTTTGTATGCGGTTTTCTTAAATACAGGTGCTACGTGTATGTGGTGTGTCTCTTCTAAAGGCCGTCAAGCGCATCTGTTTTCTTTTCTGGATATTGAGAATTGAGTTTCTTCGGAGTATAGATAAAATCTATAAGCCTTGAACTGTTTATTTCTTTATTTGAGGTATGATTACATCACAAAAAATAATATCACAGTTATTTCAAAGTACAAATTAACATCCGGGTCATGAATACAGTCTATTGGATCGCCAGGGAAACTCTGAGAGAACACTGTGGCAGGCAGTAAGGTTTTCAGTGCCACAGTGACACCATGGAGAAGCTATTTTCTTTTACTAGTACACAGTCGCCACATATTCTAGTGTTACTTCTTATTCAGTTAAGAACCGACTAGACTTTGGGTGGTAACTCAAAGCCAGGTGGCTTAGTCGTTATGCTTTGCTGTGCGTGTCTCCAGCAGTCATCAGTATTAAAATCGTTATCAACTAACATTCTTACAGTTTCCAGGAGTAGGTGACGAGGGCGAGACCTATCTTTGCTGATACTTCGACTGTCTGCGTGAACAGAAAGGTTAGGATTTTACTGTAGTTTTTTGTATTCCCATACATATTTCGCTCATACATGACGTCTCGTCAGCAACGCGTCCTGTCTGGGAATATAAAATCACAATGGCGGCAGGTAGTGTCAGGCGTTCCCCAAGGCTCAGTATTAGGTCCTATACTCTTCTCTCTTTATGTCAATGATGTGTCATCGGTCCTGACCTATTGCAAATACCATATGTATGCTGATGACCTTCAGTTGTATCTAAGTGCGAAACCAAGCAATCTCAAGAAAGCTATTGAAAATTTCAATACTGACCTCGATGCACTGTCAAAATGGGCACAGGACATAGGTCTAAAACTAAACCCATCTAAAACCCAAGCGGTACTTGTTGGTCACTCTAAGCTCATTAGCCCAAAACATCGGAAATCCGTACCACCTCTTATCCTAAATGGAACAAATATTAAATTCTCTCCCTCAGCAAAGAGTTTGGGAGTAATAATAGATGAAAATCTAAATTGGACAGAGCACGTAACTGCAGTGTGCAAAAAAGCATCAGCATCCCTTCATGTCCTACAAAAATATAAAAAACTCTTCCCTTTCGATCTGAAAAAGAAATTAGTACAAACGCTTATACTCCCAATCATTGACTACAGCGATATTATCCTACAAGGCCTCTCTCAGGAAAATTCCCGACGTCTAGAACTGGTCACGAATGCCTGCGTCCGATATATCTGTGACGTTCGACTTTTTGATCACATTTCACCAGGATATGCAAAATTGTCCTGGCTGCGTGCAGACAAACGCAGAGATTTCCATACACTCTGTCTCATCTACTGCCTTATAAATGTACACTGTCCCTCATATCTCTCCTCGTCCCTAACACTCATGTCGGAACAACATGACAGAAACACACGTTCCCATCATAATAAAATCCTCTCCGTTCCACTGCATCGCTCAGTCACCTTCTCCAAGTCCTTTACAGTAGCGGGAACCCGACTCTGGAATAACCTCCCTCGTTATGTTAGAGAACTTAAAAACATGACCAGCTTCAAAAAACAGTTAATGACGTATCTACTTAAGCAACAGTAATGCCTTCCTCTGTACATGAGTGCACTTCACCTCATTAGTTCCCTCTTTCCCCCTCCTTAAACCTCCCTTACCCAAAACTCGCTATACTAGTAAACATCTACTTTACACACCAAGATGTTAATGTACATCTGCACAAACCTTCATTACTATTACCAATCTTTCCCATGTTTGTCATTATTATTTGATTTTTTTTACTGTTATTATTATTGCTTTCACCATAATCTGTATGTATAGCACGTGATGTAAAAATACTGCCAGCATTTACTTTATTATGTCTTAGTCATGTTTATCATTATTATTTGATTTTTTTTGTTTTACTGTTATTATTATTGCTTTTATCATAATCTGTATGTATAGCAACTGTTGTAAAAATACTTCCGCATTTACTTTATTAGGTCTTAGTCACTACTCTTTATTCATATTGTCACTAGAGTAAGCTAATTTTCTCATTTAAACTATGTTCATGATGTAACTCTGATGTGTGAAATGCTGCATGTGTGGAACACTGGTCCGATGTAAGAGAGGGCCTGATGGCCCTAATCTGATCAGGTTAAATAAATAAATAAATAAATAAATAAATAAATATTTGTATTCTCACTGCAGGCGATATGTGGCTAAGTATGGACAGCCAGAAAGAGGGTGTGGGTCTGATGGTACAGATTATGACAGGCATGGCATGGATGAACTGTGTATCAACAATTTTTGTGGGAGCACTGCTCATCCTGGCTCGTCAGTTGTATGTCATAATGGGGTGAACAAATCCCAGAGCTGAAATTTGGAGTGTTGGTGCAGTTGATCCCCACAACGAGCCAGAGGATTTTGATTTGGGAAGCTGTTCTTAACAGATACTGTTTGTAACTAGGCGTTCGACCAGGCCTGACCCCTAGATATTTTAGGCATCTTCTGTGTCTTAGTAATCTTCCTTCAAGGTGGACCGTTAGCTCATTGTTTGACATAGGTAAAGTTTTGTATAATTGCAGCACTTATTTGCAGCCCTCATTTGTGGAAAAATTCACCAGTAGTTGATAAACATAACCCAACCCAACCCAACCCAACCAAACCTAACCCAACCAAACCTAACCAAACCAAACCAAACCTAACCAAACCTAACCAAACCTAACCAAACCTAACCAAACCCAACCTAACCCAATCTAAGCCAAACTAACCCAATCTAAGCCAACCTAACCCAAACTAACCCAAACTAACCCAAACTAACCCAAACTAACCCAAACTAACCCAAACTAACCCAAACTAACCTAACCTAACCCGATTATTGGCCGATACGGACTTGGTAACTTCAAACGTTTTCTGGTGTGGTTCCAGGCATGTCTGGTTTGTACAAACTGAACAGGAGAATAGCTAGGACAGACCGTTATAGCAGTCCATTGTTTAATTTCCTCTTGTTGCGATTAGTGGGTTGGGTTGTTTAGGGGAGGAGACCAGACAGCGAGGTCATCGGTCTGACTGGATTAGGGAAGGACGGGGAAGGAAGTCGGCCGTGCCCTTTCAAAGGATCGATCCCGGCATTTGCCTGGAGAGATTTAGGGAAATCACGGAAAACCGAAATCAGGATGGCCGGACGCGGATTTGAACCGTCGTTCTCCCGAACGCGAGCCTTTAGTGCTTGGAAACATCAGTTACTGAGCATTTCTTTTACGTTTTCAAGTCCTAGTTCGTATCTGACTGTTCTATGCTTTACTGTATCATATAGCCTAATGCTAGCTACTCTTCTTAAAAAAAAATCGTTCTCACAGCTTTTATTCTTCGTTAACTTCTAGCTGTCGTTGTCCAAATGTCACTGCTGTGGAATGGCGAATTTCTGTAAAACCTTATTTCAGATTCTTACCTCAATTTTTGTTCAGTTTACTGTACACCGTCTCATTAAAATAATGGCAACTTTCAAGTCTTTCGGTATGTCTCTATCCTGGTTATATATTACAATTTTGCTTGGTACCAGGCCTAAAACTCTTAAAAGCTATGACATTCGTTTTTTGAGACGCTACTGGGAAGTCATAGCTTTTTTAGTTTAATCTCTAAGTAACCTCGCTGTGAGCTATAAGAAGTTGGTCCTCAACAAAGAATTTTGTCAATACGTAATTTCGTTGCTTTTTTTTCCAAGTGTCTTCTGACTGGTTTGATGTGGCCCGCCTCATATTCCCTTCCTCCGCCAACTTCCACATCTCAGAGTAGCGTTTGCATCATTCATCATCAATTATGTGTTGGATATATTACAGTGTACGTCTTACCCAACAGTTATTATGGCCTACAGCTCCCTCTAATACCAAGGAACATAATCCCCGACGCCTTAACGCATATCCTAACATCCTGTCCTTCTTCTTGTCAGTTTTTTTCCCCTACGTTCCTATCTTCACTGATTCTGCATGGAACCTCCTAATATCTTATCAGTCCACCCAAATTTCGACTTCCTTCTGTAACAAAACTATGGGTGCAAAACTGTTATTTCCTTTAGCCACTGTCTGAAAAATATCAACTTACATATTAAAAAAAATTTGAGAGACCAAGTGAATTGTTGACATGAGCCTATATTTGTTGTTATTTGAACATCCCCCTTACCAATACGGGGCAACGGCCTTGCCACAGTGGATACCGGTTCCCGCCAGATCACCGAAATTAAGCGCTGTCAGGCGTGGCCGGCACTTGGATGGGTGACAAACCGCGCCGGAATGCGCTGTTGCCATTTCTCGGTGTCCACTCAGCCTCGTGTGCCAATTGAGGAGCTACTCCGGTCAAAGAAATGCATCATAACGAACGGAAGAGCGGTGTGCTGACCACACGCCTCTCCTATCCGCATCCTCAGTGAGGATGACACGGCGGTCGGATGGTCCAGATGGGCCACTCGTCGCCTGAAGCCAGAGTGCTTTACCAATACGCTGCAAAATATTGTAATTTCTTCTCGAAAAGCATTTTTCCTAAACTTTTCGTGTGTGAGCCTGAAAAACTGTTGGTGCAATTAAAACTCAAATGGAAACGTATCTCGGCTCTGTGAAGACACACTGAAGCCAGTTCCAACTTCGTACAATCAATAGTTTTTGAGTTTAAGCGAGGTGAATGATATGTATGATTAAGCTGCTCTCCCGTGCGGTATATGGCAGCACTGTTGCGCGTCTTTAAAGACTCCAGCGTAAATGTAATTGCTGAATTAATTTTAAACAGAACATTTGTCTGAAGTCTTTTTCTTTCTTTGGGACTGAGTTACAAAATGTATTGTTTCACTTTACAGCCCTCTGAAGTCTTGTATAAAATGCATGTTTGACGATCAGCTGCTTTTATCTTAAACCCAGACATCGACCAGTTTCAGTCATGGACTATTATCACGGATAAGGGTTAAAATGGTTTAAGCCACAACATTACATTTGTAATTACTTAAATGGAATGTACAGCGTGAGAAGAGTATCAGCATACGACACAGGACTTTTAGAAGCAAACGTATTGATACCAAGTGTACACAGAGGAGTACTGAAGAGAAGATCACGACTATAAGTATTGCATTGTACAATTTAATGCTTGTCCTGATTATGTTGTAAAATGTAACTCTTACAGTCCTGATCTTCTCTTCAGTACTGTTCTGTGAACACTTAGTATGTCAGCTTCTAAAGGTCCTGTGTCGTATACTGATATTCATGCATGCTCTACGCAATATTTCCACTACTGGCCATTAAAATCGCTTCACCACGAAGATGACGTGCTACAGACGCGAAATTTAACGAACAGGAAGAAGATGCTGTGATACGCAAATGATAAGCTTTTCAGATCGTTCATAAAAGGTTGGCGCCGGTGGCGACACCTACAACTTCCTGACATGAGGAAAGTTTCCATCCGCTTTCCCATTCACAAACAGCAGTTGACCGGCGTTGCCTGATGAAACGTTGCTGTGATGCCTCGTGTAAGGAGGAGAAATGTGTACCATCACGTTTCCGACTTTGATAACGGTCGGATTGTAGCCTATCGCGATTGCAGTTTATCGTATCGTGACATTGCTGCTCGCGTTGGTCGATATCCAATGACTGTTAGCAGAATATGGAATCGGTGGGTTCAGGAGGGTAATACGGAACGCCGTGCTGGATCCCAACGGCCTCGTATCACTAGCAGTCGAGATGACAGGCATCTTATCCGCATGGCTGCAACGGATCGTGCAGCCACGTCTCGATCCCTGAGTCAACACATGGAGGCGTTCGCGCAAGACAACAACCATCTGCACGAACAGTTCGACGATGGTTGCAGCAGTGTGGACTGTCAGCTAGGAGACCATGGCTGCGGTTACCCTTGACGCTGCATCAAAGACAGGAGCGCCCGCAATGGTGTACTCAACGATGAACCTGGTTGCACGAATGGCAAAACGTCATTTTTTTGGATGACTCCAGGTTATGTTTACAGCATCATGGTGGTCGCATCCGTGTTTGGCGACATCGCGGTGAACGCGCTTTGGAAGCGGCGTGATGGTATGGGGAGCCATTGGTTACACGTCTCGGTCACCTCTTGACGGAACTTTGAACAGTGGACGTTACATTTCAGATGTGTTACGACCCGTGGCTCTACCCTTCATTCGATCCCTGCGAAACCCTACATTTCAGTAGGATAATGCACGTTCGCATGTTGCAGGTCCTGTACGGGCCTTTCTGGATACAGAAAATGTTCGACTGCTGCCCTGGCCAGCACATTCTTCAGATCTCTCACCAACTGAAAACGGCTGGTCAATGGTGGCCGAGCAACGGGCTCGTCACAATACGCCAGTCACTACTCTTGATGAACTGTGGTATCATGTTGAAGCTGTATGGGCAGCTGTACCTGTACACGCCATCCAAGCTCTGTTTGACTCAATGCCCAGGCATATCAAGGCCGTTATTACGGCCAGAGGTGGTTGTTCTGGGTACTGATTTCTCAGGATCTATGCACCAAAATTTCGTGAAAATGTAATCACGTTTCAGTTCTAGCATAATATATTTGTCCAATGAATACCCGTTTATCATCTGCATTTCTTCTTGGTGTAGCAATTTTAATGGCCATTAGTGTAAGTCATGACAAACATAATGTTGTGGTTTTAACTATTTTAACCCTTATCTGTGAAGATGATCCATGACTGAAATGGGTCGATATTTGGGTTTAAAATAAAAGCAGCTGATGGTCAAACATGCATTTTACACAGTATCTGATGGCTGTTGATAGCCACCTTCCAAATATGTTCAAAGAAAAACCTGTGTCAGGTGTGCTACAAGTAATCATTTCGTATTATCGGGGCCGAGGGCTGCGTCGTTTGCACTTTGCACGAGGAGCGGCGAGCAGCTAACAAGAGGCTGCTGGGCTGCGGTGTGGCGGTGCGATGCGCGTGCGAGTGTCACGGTGTCCGGTCAGCGGCCGGCAGATCGCGGCGCGCTGACAGCCGCTATTAATCAGAGGCCGGCCGCACACGTCACATCCGGCGCTGGCGCGGACGCTGCCGCTGCCGGCCGCTGGGGTGGGGGCCGGCCGCCGTGTTTGCGCCGTTGTCACCGCCAGGTGTCGACAGCGGCGGCGCCGCCGCAAGTGCCGCGCCAGCCCGGCCGGCTACACGCCGCTGTCTGTCTGCCTGCCTGCCTGCTGCCTGGCGTCGCGTGTTTGTTCCACCAGACTCCAGTGTCACAGGGCACTGGTAACCCATTACACCATTCTCCGCGACTACAGTCCAGAACACTGACAGCCGTCATACGTATTAACAACTCAGTAATGAAGAAAACAATCGTTTGCCATAGAAAACATCCGACATGTTGCCATCACCAACAAAAATACAAGGTAGTACAGAATGAATGTAGCGATATAAACCTTTCACTGCCAGTTCTTTCTTTAGGAGTGACAGATATTAAAATATAGTTATTTGAATTAATGTCGTAGTCTGAAGCAGCAAACATCGTAATTCGTTGTGGTCGTTAGTGAACCTGAGCTCAATGTCTCCATTCTGGACTGTTACCAGGCTATCTTAGATCACGATAAAGAGGTAGATCAGAGATTTTTATTCGGTATTTCCACCTACTCACTGCTCTCCCTCCTGGCCTCGTGCCCTCGATCTTCTCTTCCATGATTATTTGTTTAGATATTGTCTCTACATCTACATCTACATACACACTCCGCAACCACCATACGGTGCGTGGCGGAGGGTACCTCGTACCACAACTAGCATCTTCTCTACCTGTTCCACTCCCAAACAGAACGAGGGAAAAATGACTGCCTATATGCCTCTGTACGAGCCCTAATCTCTCTTATCTTATCTTTGTGGTCTTTCCGCGAAATATAAGTTGGCGGTAGTAAAACTGTACTCCAGTCAGCCTCAAATGCTGGTTCTCTAAATTTTCTCAGTAGCGATTCACGAAGAGAACGCCTCCTATCCTCTAGAGACTCCCACCAGAGTTCCTAAAGCATTTCCGTAACACTCGCGTGATGATCAAACGTACCAGTAACAAATCTAGCAGCCCGCCTCTGAATTGCTTCTATGTTCTCCCTCAATCCGACCTGATAGGTATCCTAAACGCTAGAGCAGTACTCAAGAATACGTCGTATTAGTGTTTAATAAGCGGTCTCCTTTACAGATTGTGGTGTGCGTACCGTAAGACCTTCGGTACACACACCATCAGATTATTTGACTTGTCGCTCTAATGAAGTAGGCGAGTGTCAGCAATATGTCGCGTGGTCTTATCGTGGCGTGTTTATCTTCTGCCGTTAGGTCAGACGATAGAAATGCCACTTGCACGCTTAGAGTAGCAGATTGACGGTGAGCAACTTTAAACAGAACTACATTAATTTTCACACAGATTTATTAAAATAATAAAAATCATAAACCTTACTTAACTTGATTCTGGGTGCTATTTACAATTGACAATCTGAAGTTCCTTTGGTCTTGGTATGTTACTCTTATTCTCACATATCTCTGATACTTGGCAAAGTGTCTATACATTTCTCTTCATGGCTTTGAACAGGAATATGATAATCTTATTAGGCGCAGACTGAAACTTGACTAAAGACTGGTACAGACTAATTCAGATTGACTAATCGGAGGTCTGTACACTCGTTATAATACCTCGCGCGTTCAGGTATCACTGCGCGAGTGTGATCCGCGAGGAGAAAAGGTTCTACGTTAGCAGCAACCTCATTGGCTGCGTTACATATTAATACGCGGATCGGCGGAAGCACAATTTGGTCCGTCTCTAAGACAGCGCCATCTCGTAGTGCGGAGACGGACGAGCGCTGCGCCTGCGCTGTTGTGCTTAGTGGGGCGCGCTCTAGTGGGAAAGTTGTGTACGCGCTGACTACGCGGAACTATGTACGCAACACAGACGAACCACATCTTCCCAAAATTCTACCAATGAGCCGAAGACCACTATCCGCCTCCCCCACAACTGCCATTACATGCTTGTCCCACTTCATGTCGCTGTGTAATGATACGCGCAAATATTTAATCGACGTGACTGTGTCAAGCGCTAAACTACTAATGGAGTATTCAAAATTACGGAATTCTTTTTCCTATTCATCTGCATTAATTTACATTTATCTATATTTAGAGTTAGCTGCCATTGTTTACACCAATCACAAATGCTGTCCAAGTCATCTTGTATCCTCCTACAGTCACTCAACGACGACACCTTCCCGTACACTACATCGTCATCAGCAAACAGCCGCACATTGCTGTCCACCCGATCCAAAAGATCATTTATGTAGATAGAAAACAACAGCGGACCTCCCACACTTCCCTGGGGCTCTACAGATGATACCCTCACCTCCGATGAACACTCACCATCGAGGACAACGTACTGGGTTCTATTACTTAAGATGTCTTCGAGCCACTCACATATTTGGGAACCAATCCCATATGCTCGTACCTTAGTTAGCAGTCTGCAGTGGGGCACCGAGCCAAACGCTTTCCGGAAGTCAAGGAATATGGCATCCGTCTGATACCCTTCATCCATGGTTCGCAAGATATCATGTGAAAAATGGGCGAGTTGCGTTTCGCAGGAGCGATGCTTTCTAAAGCCGTGCTGATGCATGGACAGCAACCTCTCTGCCTCAAGGAAATTCATTATATTCGAACTGTATGTTCGAGAATCCTGCAACAAACCGATGTTAGGGATATTGGTCTGTAATTTTGAGGATCCGTCCTTCTACCCTTCTTATATACAGGCGTCACCTGCGCTTTTTTCCAGTCGCTCGGGACTTTACGTTGGGCAAGTCATTCGCGATAATTGCAGGCTAAGTAAGGAGCCAAAGCAGTAGAGCACTCTCTGTACTCTCTTTACAATAAGGTCAAACCATTCGTTATTCATTTGATCCATTTTATGCAGAACATCCTGCTCCACCACCAAACTTCTCTTTGAGAATCATAAAAAAGAGAGAAAACATGAGTCTTTCAACAAGACAGGTCTTTGAGCAGCTCATTGTCGCTCTGTTCCACCAGATCTTATTGAGCTTCTTTATAGCCACTCAATCTAGCGTGATAAACTTTATTATCTCGTCTTCACAATTACCCATGTCAGAGATGAGTGATCCAAGACACATGAAGCAATGCACGACTTCTATTGCCGTTTAATCAGCCTGTGAGAACCAACCATATGATAAAAAAAATGTAATCTGCCGTATCATTTTCTTTGGCACACTAGATGATTCGTAAGTATCTCTGGAGTTTCACAAGATGACTGCATAAAAACTACAAAACATACAGGAGCGTCTCTCCATGCTCTTAACTCGTATTATACCGGGGGGTAATAATTAAACTTTAGCTATATAACACGTTTTAACACGGAAACTATTTACTGTACAAGTACGAAACTTTTTGGCATTAATGTCCAGAGAATGGGGTGCATGATTTCCATGCGTCACAGCACCCTCGCCCAGTTACAACTATGGAGACCAGGGGCCATAATCAGTCTTCGTGATTCATAGTCTCACTCACCTGACCCGTCCTTGTGCACTTGTTGACGAGTCAACATGAGCTTGGACAAAAGGATCACTGCATTATTGGTGAAGCTGTATTATCAAAACAACAGCACTTTGAGAATATCGCAGGCTGTAAGGATTACTGATGGTTTCTCTTTCTCCACCTATTCTGCGAGGCATGATGAAGCAGCTCGAATCAACTACAGAACTGGGCGTCGCTCCGTGAAGAGGCCGGCGACCGGTTACACCACAGGTGGTTGATGAAATCGCTGTTGCTATGGCAGACAACGCTGCTCGCAATTCCCGATATCAGGCAGTGCGTGTGCTGTGTCATGACAGTTGAACATCCCGTGGTGCACTGTACGGAAGGTGCTTCGAACCATTCTCAAATGGTATCCGCTCAACATCCATGTCGTACAGCATCTAGCACCGCATGACGCACAACGACGTGTTGACTTCGTTCTCCACTTTCTGGCAAGGCTTGAAGTTGACGAGGGCTGGCCCTCGACCGTCCTATGGACAGACGAAGCTCATTTTTCTCTGACGGATGAGGTGAACACAAAGAATTGCCGAGTGTGGGGATCTTCACCTCCAGTCACTGTGCATGAAGGTCCTCTGTACGGCGAACGTGTCACCGTATGGTGTGGCTTCACGGCTACGCTCATCATTGACCCATTCTTTTGTGAACAGGTTGGAGCTCAAGGACCAATGACGTGCAGTGTGACCGGCTAGCGTTAGTGCGATATGCCTCGCCAGCTTGTCATACCCACCTGCGCACTGAACTCAACACGTTGCGTACAAAATGGGGTCCCACCGCACATCGCTCATCTGCTGCGAAACACGTTTGGAAATGATAGAATCATCAGCTGATCGTTTCTAAATGCTTGGCCGGCATGATCCCCTGATCTCACTCCCTGTGATTTCTAGTTGTGGGGTTACCTGAAGCACAGGGCTTACCAGGGGAATATTCAACCATGTGCTGATCTGAAGCGCAGAGCCAGCATACCTACGGACATGCTTCGTCCTGCTGTGCAGAATGTAATCCTGTGCTTTCAGACTCTCCTGGACACTGGTGAGCGCCATATTCAGCCCCCTTTGTAGCAGAAATGGCACCGGTATGTAATGGTATGATGTGACGTATAAGCACATTGAAAGTGTTTCAATTGAATTAATTTTGCATCTTTTCTCTTCCCCATATCCTTGGCATTAATGCTAACAAGTTTGGTACTCTTACGGTAACTAGTTTCCGTGTTATATCGTGCTGCATAGCGAGAGTCTAATTATAGCCACCCGTTACATAGATGCTCAAAATGGACATTTTTTGTGACACGCTAAACAGAAATACTTATGTATCATTCACGTACACATATTTCTCGGGGAGGTTCGATAGAAGACCGCTCTGAAAATCTGTTATTGGGTTGCTTATGTGCAGGCGAGAACTAATTCGATGGGACGATGCTGAGCGGAGCAGGGCGTTATGAATGAAATCTGAAGATACCATGACCGACAGGTCCAAGGTGTAATTATAGAAATTCTGCAAACCATAAACACCCTGCCCTTTGAAGACAGCACAGCCTATACGTGCAAGCTATAATTATAAGAATTCTGCAGACCATTAATACCCCACCCTTTACCAGTGGGACTTTCCTGCTACGAGATGAGAACAGGGGACTTCAGCGAGAAAAGGAGACAAAAACGAGGAATTTCTAAATTTTAAATGTTTCTAAAAAGTTACTCGTTTCAGACTCTCATCGACGGAAGAAAGCTGAGCATTTACAATTGCCACAACTTCTCACTGTTTGTTGATTTGTAGGCTGTAGTTTAACACTGACAACGTTTATGTAAGTGGAACTCCAAATATTTAGTGTGTAATGCTGACAATATCTTATCAGCTACTTGAATCCGATAGTCAGTTAAAGAAAACCATTGATGCCACTACGCAGCGAGTAATTTTATTTCCTTTCAGATATATATTCATTATACTGAAGAGGTCTTTTTATACATACAGCGAACTGAAAGCGAGACTGAAAGGTCCAATTTCAGAGCGAAACGCATGGAGTATAGGTTGTAATTTTAAATCACGTTCAGTGGAACGATATAAGCCAAATATACTTGGTCGTGGTACAAGTCATCACGTAATTCATAAAAAGATGATAGTATTTTTAAACCAAAATGGAATATAAAAAGACACAAAGGATTTCACATAAGTACATACGGCTAACATCTTACAGAGCATTACTCAAAATGACTACTTGAAATTCCTGTACCCACGACTATTTATTGATCATGCATGGAGCTGCCGTAAAATGTGCTATTATAATACCGGACACTGCGAAAGTACACGAAACAAACAAGCTTCCGTATTTATCAAACAGAACGTATATTATTCTTACAGAAAAGATAGAAGCATTAGTTTCTGAACAAAATCCTGAATTTGATCCCCTCTTATGAGCTTTTGACCTACCTTAAGTCCAAACAATTTTAAAATTTTGGCATTCGCTCGTTATTTTGTCACATTGTGGGAATAAAGCTTCCCAATTACAAGACCTCTCTGTCAGAAGCTGCACACACTGCATTACGTTGCAGCTAAGCTGTGAGCTATGATCTGCTGTCATCCGCTGCTGTATTAGTTAAATCATTTTCAGTGCATTCAACACTTCCATAATGACACGCATATCATTGAAAACATCAGCAATCGAGATGCTACAAGTGTACGATAGCAGGCCACAAAAAACATAACATATCCCGCAGAAAAAAGTAATTTCTGTTTAACAAGTTGTGCGAAGTGCTAAGTTTTAGCACCAAAATTTTTGAAAAACTCAAATGAATGCACTTAATTACAACATTTAAAAAGTCAGTAATAAAAGTTCACTATTTTAAATGTAATGAATATTAATTTCAAATTTCTAATCGTGATCTTATGCAGAGCTTCACCTCACTCAGGTGATTATGTTTGAAAGCAAACCGAATAAAACACAGTGTGTATTCAGGTACAGCTATGACAGACGGAAGTCATTTCAATTAACATAGGCCTATAGTTCAAACTAATACACTAAGCATCAATAAACGTATTGTTAACATATCAGTCACAATAAAAAATGTGAAATATAACGTTTATTTGAATCAGAGGTAGACTACTTGAAATCTCGTAAGTAGGTAGCGGTTGTCTCCTTACGGAGACAGAGATTAGAGACAAACAGCCAAGCATGGAATTACGTAGAATGCAGATCTCGCAAGGGAATGGTCCAATTCGACGTGTTGAAACGTAAGCTTAAATTTTTCACACCGAAAGAATGCGTCGAAAGAAATACACTGTAAAAATTCTCAATGCTAAGGCGCACGGCAAATATTTTTTTAAAAATGTTGAAGTTACAAATTTTTACAGAAGGAAGAACAATTTGTAACACTGGTTTGTACAGCGCTTCCTGCCTGGCGTGCTTGTTGGGCGAATAAGCAGACTCAGTTGCGACATGAGGACGTGTCACCAAGTAGCACCTAATATAAAATGGACACAAGCGAATTTTTATCTTGCAAGCCATGCCAAAGATATTTCAGATCATTAGTTTTTTGAATATCTTCCACATCATATAGACAGCTAAACTGTTGCAGTTGTAATTGTTAGACAAATGACTAGCAGAGGGAAAATGGAAATGAGCGTACGGCATTGGGGGCCGGGAGTCCCCCATTCGGGGAAGTTCGGCCGCCGAGGGCAAGTACTTACTGCATTCGACGCCACATTGGGCTACCACGTCGGAGATGGGGATGAAATGATGATGAGGACAACACAACACCCAGTCACTGAGCGGAGAAAATATCTTGCCCCAGCCGGGCATCGAACCAGGGCCCCTTGACGTGGCATTCTGCTGCGCTCACCACTCAGCTAACGGGGGCGGGCACAAGCAGAGGAAAATCAAGGCAGTAAATGATGTAACATTACAGACGCCTTCCATAAGTCGGGATATTAATTTAATGATATTAAATATTTCGTAACAATTCATGTAGTACAGTTCTTACGATTATTTTTCAATACAGGATATTTCGCTAACAATGAAACTGTTCCTTGTTTCTTTCCTGTAGTCCTCACAAAAATACCAAGTATCTATTGGAAGACGAAAACAAACATTTTTGTTACAGCAGGTACTCCTGATAAAAGAAAAATCACGACATTGAGACACTTAAAAAATAGTAATTACTAGTTTTATTCAGATGCAACTGGAATGGAGTAAGAAATGATCGTGGCAATCGCTCTGCATATTGTTCTACGTATCAGGCATACCTAACCAAATTCGTAAAACGTAGTCACGAAAACTAACAATGCAAAAATGACTGAAGTTCAACAACAGTGATCCGCTGATAAATCTGAAATGACAAAGAGTCAAAGTAAATTATACTGTCTGACATTTTTTTTGAAAAATGCTTTACACTGTTGAAAAACTTTTTATCTGTAGGCTGAATCAGTATTACTCCCGGGTAGAATCCGAATTATATTAAGTCACTTTTCATCGTTCTCCTAAGGGCAGAGATGTCGTTAGTCCACGCAAAGGGCACAATAAAGGCAACAGGCAATGAATTCTTTTACGAAAATGGTAAGAAGACATTTCAGATGTAATATTGAAAACCATAATCTGTCATTTCCCCAGGTTTTGCTAAGTCGATTACAAGACTTTTGCCTGTAAACAGCCCTTTTTCTTAAGTGTTTGATCCGAATTTGCCTCGATGTTAATAAAGACAGAAATGTTGTTGTTGTTGTTGTTGTTGTGGTCTTCAGTCCTGAGACTGGTTAGATGCAGCTCTCCATGCTACTCTATCCTGTGCAAGCTGCTTCATCTTCCAGTACGTACTGCAGCCTACATCCTTCTGAATCTGCTTAGTGTATTCATCTCTTGGTCTCCCTTTACGATTTTTACCCGCCACGCTGCCCTCCAATACTAAATTGGTGATCCTTTGATGCCGCAGAACATGTCCTACCAACCGATTCCTTCTTCTACTCAAGTTGTGCCACAAACTCCTCCCCAATTCTATTCAATACCTCGTCATTAGTTATGTGATCTACCCATCTAACCTTCAGCATTCTTCTGTAGTATCACATTTCGAAAGCTTCTATTCTCTTCTTGTCTGAACTATTTATCGTCCATGTTTCACTTCCATACATGGCTACACTCGACACAAATACTCTCAGAAACGACTTCCTGACAATTAAATCTATACTCGATGTTAACAAATTTCTCTTCTTCAGAAACGCTTTCTTTGCCGTTGCCAGTCTACATTTTATATCCTCTCTACTTCGACCATCATCAGTTATTTTGCTCCACAAATAGCAAAACTCCTTTACTACTTTAAGTGCCTCATTCCCTAATCTACTTCCCTCGGCATCACCCGATTTAACTCGACTTATTCCATTATCCTCGTTTAGCTTTTTTTGATGTTCATCTTATATCCTCGTTTCAAGACGCTGTCCATTCCGTTCAGCTGCTCTTCTAAGTCCTTTGCTGTCTCTGACAGAATTACAATGTCATCGGCGAACCTTAAAATGTTTATTTCTTCTCCATGGACTTTAATACCTACTCCGAATTTTTCTTTTGTTTCCTTTATTGCTTGCTCAATATACAGATTGAATAACATCGAGGAGAAGCTACAGCCCTGTCTCACTCTCCCTTCCCAACCACTGTCCCTCGACTCTTATAACTGCCATCTGGTTTGTGTACAAATTGTAAATAGCCTTTCGCTCCCCGTAGTTTACCCCTGCCACCTTCAGACAGACGCCGGAATGGTCCTTTTGTAAGGGCACGGTCGACTTACTTCCTCATTCCAATCTAATGGCACCAATGACCTAGCTGTTTGGTCCTCTTCCCCAAATAAACCAATCAACCATTACACATTTACCTTTTACTTTGTAATTTGGCGACTTCAGGAGACGGAATCAACAGAATTAAATTATCAACGGTACCTGCTGATAAGAACCAGCTTGAGCATGCTTGCGACTGCTTTATTGCAGTGCATCATTGCCACAACCCCTCCTCGCTCACTCCACGACCCTACGAGGGGGCCGGCCGTAGTGACCGAGCGGTTCTAGGCGCTACAGCCTGGAACCGTGCGACCGCTACGGTCGCAGGTTCGAATCCTGCCTCGGGCATGGATGTGTGTGATGTCCTTAGGTTAGTTAGTTTAAGTACTTCTAAGTTCAAGGGGGCTGATGACCTCAGAAGTTAAGTCCCATAGTGCTCAGAGCCATTTGAATCCACGAGGGCTGCGGTCAAAGGGTCAGATTCACTTGAGCATCAATGCCTTGATCACTTAGTGTGGAACCAACCTAAAAGGAGCCAAGCATATGACAATACTTGTGGAGGTGAACCTTGGTATTCAATGTTAGCCAACAGTAGAGTCATATTCCACAGATATGCAAGAAGTACTATTTTTTGCCGACTGGCTCTTTTTGGTTATCGTTTTGTTTATAATTCACACAAACGCTAGTTTTATGTTTCAGAAGACTTATTCTTTCATTCGCTGCTACCCTACAGGGGTTCGCTTGTATGCAAGAAGAAGAAAGTATTTTTCACAGTTAAGAAAATCGAAGGACTGAAAAGAGCACCCGGTGGCGCCCTCTCCCTTCGATTTAAAGAACTCCTGCCAGAATGTCTGTTGTCAGGAAGTATATGGGAATGGGATCGGTAATCGAGATATAGAAAAATTAATTCTCTTATATGTCGTAGCTCGTATATATTTACACTTAACATTGCGTCCGTACAGAATGAAGTGTAACAAAGAAGTTACTGAAGTTCCTTTTGTTAGATAAATAGTAAGAGATGAGGCGCTGTGACTCGAGTTAGACATGGCCCAAAATTTTTCCAATTGCGAACAAAGCCTATATCGAAATCTGGCAGGTGCGATTGTGCGCATTAGGTACGACGGAGCGTGTGTGTGGGACTACAGTAATGACGACAGCTGCAGTGACAGCACGCAGGAAGAACGATTGACGGTTAGGGAATCCGTCAGTTTAGTCGATAAACGACAGCCGTTCGACCCGCTCTCGCAGATAGAACGACAACAAGGATGGGACCCAGGTGGCGACGCGCGCGCCGCCACGCGGGACACGCCGCAACTGCGCCCGTCAGCCGCAGCCGGGATTGATGGCCGACTGACACGACGCCCGTCATTTGTTATGCCTGCCAGAGACGCGAAAGTGAAATTTGTTGTCGCAGACGCGCCGCGCAGCGCTGCGCTACGCGCCCGGTCGGATCGTGGTCGTGTTGCGGGTGGCGCGCGTTGTCTCTCTCGCTTTGTCCGCGAACCGGTGGCCAAAAGGACGCGCAAAAATGCGCATACGGGAAATGAAAAATAAAAATTGCAACGTTATAAATATGGGTGAGGAGCCTGCAACAAGCGGCTGTCAGCGGATTGAGCCACATTATTCAGCAAACATCCGGACATTAATTTTGTGGTCCTGTCTCTGGCAGCCGGCGAATGTCACGTTCTGACGCAGAACTTTTGTTTCTGTTCTCAACTAGTCGAACACAGTTCCCAAGTGTCCTAGAGCAAACGTTCAAACATACAGTCACACTGTCGGGAAATAGACCACATACGTAATCCCGAAGATAGTTATGGCAGGGAAGTGCCAGAGTACGCGAAGGAACTTGCCCCCCTTCTTGCAGCGGTGTACCGTAGGTCTCTAGAAGAGCGTAGCGTTCCAAAGGTATTGGAAAACGGGCACAGGTCACCCCCGTTTTCAAGAAGGGACGTCGAACAGATGTGCAGAACTATAGACCTATATCTCTAACGTCGATCAGTTGTAGACTTTTGGAACACGTATTATCTTCGAGTATAATGACTTTCCTGCAGACTAGAAATCTACTCTGTAGGAATCAGCATGGGTTTCGAAAAAGACGGTCGTGTGAAACCCAACTCGCGCTATTCGTCCACGAGACTCTGAGGGCCCTAGACACGGGTTCACAGGTGGATGACGTGTTACTTGACTTCCGCAAGGCGTTCGATACAGTTCCCCACAGTCGTTTAATGAACAAAGTAAGAGCATATGGACTACCACACCAATTGTGTGATTGGATTGAGGAGTTCCTAGATAACAGAACGCAGCATGTCATTCTCAATGGAGAGAAGTCTTCCGAATTAAGAGTGATTTCAGGTGTGCCACAGGGGAGTGTCATGGGACCGTTGCTGTTCACAATATACATAAATGACCTGGTGGATGACATCGGAAGTTCACTGAGGCGTTTTGCTGATGATGCTGTGGTGTATCGAGAGGTTGTAACAATGGAAAATTGTACTGAAATGCAGGAGGATCTGTAGCGAATTGACGCATGGTGCAGGGAATGGCAATTGAATCTCAATGTAGACAAGTGTAATGTGCTGCGAATACATAGAAAGATAGATCCCTTATCATTTAGCTACAAAATAGCAGGTCAGCAACTGGAAGCAGTTAATTCCATAAATTATCTGGGAGTACGCATTAGGAGTGATTTAAAATGGAATGATCATGCCGCGTGGGATTAGCCGAGCGGCCTAAGGGGCTGCAGTCATGGACTGTGCGGCTGGTCCCGGCGGAGGTTCGAGTCCTCCCTCGGGCATGGGTGTGTGTGTTTGTCCTTAGGATAACTTAGGTTAAGTAGTGTGTAAGCTTAGGGACTGATGACCTTAGCAGTTCAGTCCCATAAGATTTCACACACACACACACATTGGAATGATCATATAAAGTTGATCGTCGGTAAAGCAGATGCCAGACTGAGATTCATTGGAAGAATCCTAAGGAAATGCAATCCGAAAACAAAGGAGTAGGTTACAGTACGCTTGTTCGCCCACTGCTTGAATACTGCTCAGCAGTGTGGGATCCGTACCAGATAGGGTTGATAGAAGAGATAAGATCCAACGGAGAGCAGCGCGCTTCGTTACAGGATCATTTAGTAATCGCGAAAGCGTTACGGAGATGATAGATAAACTCCAGTGGAAGACTCTGCAGGAGAGACGCTCAGTAGCTCGGTACGGGCTTTTGTTAAAGTTTCGAGAACATACCTTTACCGAAGAGTCCAGCAGTATATTGCTCCCTCCTACGTATATCTCACGAAGAGACCATGAGGATAAAATCAGAGAGATTAGAGCCCACACAGAAGCTTACAGACAATCCTTCTTTCCACGAACAGTACGAGACTGGAATAGAAGGGAGAACCGATAGAGGTACTCAGGTTACCCTCCGCCACACACCGTCAGGTGGCTTGCGGAGTATGGATGTAGATGTAGATGTAGAACTGTTGCAAAATTAGTTTAACAGCTCAAATGTTGAAATTTTTGGCAAGAAAAGTATATAGAAAACTTTTGATTCTTCCATCGTTTCTTACTCTAGAGAGATAGCTCATTCGTCTTTCTGGACAAGCTGCAACTCGTAAACTCGTTTCCAGAACACCAGGCACTGTTCAGAAATAAATGTGACCGAATACCCGCCTGTGGACACTCTAGGATCTGTCATTGGAAAAAGATATTTCGCTGTGGTATGATAAATGCCTAATCGTAGAAGTAGTGTGTGTGTGTGTACCACAGGTGCGATTTCTCGAAGGAAAAGTAACATGATTGGTAGCAGCTAATGAATTTTCTTTTCTGCTATGTTGCTTGAACATTAGTCGGTTTACCCAAAGACAAGGTCATGTTTTTGTCATCAAGATCACCACTTTCCAGCCTTAAACATTTTCTCTTTCTTTCTCTCCTTTCCGAGTACATAGCCGGCCTTTGTGACCGAGCGGTTCTAGGCCCTTCAGTCCGGAACCACGCTGCTGCTACGGTCGCAGGTTCCAATCCTGCCTCGGGCATGGATGTGTGTGACGTCCTTAGGTTAGTTTTTAAGTAGTTCTAGGTCTAGCGGACTGATGACCTCAGATGTTAAGTCCCATAGTGCTCAGACCCATTTGAGCCATTGAACCGACTACGTATTCATGTTGCTTCTGGTAGCACTGTTAAGTAACTGAATGTAGCGTTGTCTGAAACTTCAAAACACTTCCCCAGCCACATCATCATCATCATCATGAGGGTAAGGTCGTTTCAGTATGTATTGCAAACTGTGAAATGGATTTCCAGCGAAACATTACTGTCATATTAAAACGGAGGGCACGCGCGAATAAATGTGAAAAATGTCGAACTGTTACTCTGATTGGTCACGTCTGAAAATTACTGAAAATGATAGTATACAGATAAATAGATCAAAAACGGACATACTGAACGGAGACGACATTGGTTTTCGTAACGAAAAAATACTAGAAATCTAGACTGCCATTGCGCTTAGCAATGTATATCAAACTGAAAAAGACTCAGTGTCTCTCCTTAGCATTTCATGGTGAAATAAGATGTTCGCAATCCTTATTGACGGTAAAATAAAGAGAGAGACGAATGTTGTCGCAGTCTGCAGTCCGAAGGCTGGTTTGATGCAGCTCTAGTTCCTTCTCTATCCTGTGCAAGCCTCTTCGTCTCTTCATAATTACTGCAACTTACATCCATTTGAAGCTCCTTGCTACATTCTGGCCTTGGTATCCTCCTATGATATTCACCCACCAGACTCCCTTCCATTACAAAATTGAAATTTCGTTGATGTCTGAGGGTGTGTCATTCCTTCTGTTAGCCAAATTATGACACAAATTTCTTTTTTCTCAATTCGTTTTAGTGTTCCTCATTTGTTATTTGATGTAACCATCTAATCTTCAGCATTCTTCTCCAGCATTTTAGATGTGCATCACGGTTTTACAGTCGTTTACACTGATGGCTCCAAACAAGGGTATTCCCTTGGCTGTTCTGCAGTGTTCCCTGATCATGTCAACCAGTAATCGCCTGCCTGACGAATATACGGTTTTCGCAACGGAGCTCCACTCGATTCTGAAGGCTCTGGAGCAGATGCATGGTATTCTGGGCAATCGGTTTCTCATCTGCTCCGATTCCCTTAGTGCCTTACAATCGTTGCAGAAGCTGTACCAAGCTTAGGAGCTGGTCCAGCTGATATCTGACCAACTGTACCTGTTCCAATGGCGGGGTAAGCAGGTGTCATTCTGCTAGGTGCCAGGTCATGTCGGAATATGGGGAATGAACAGGCCGATCGGGCTGCCAAGGAGGCCTGCAGAGAGCAGGATGTGGGACAGAGTCCTGTTCCTTTGCGGGCTGTAGCTTCTGCACTCCACAGGAAGTGCATGCAGTTGTTGGAGGAAGAATGGCTGGCCAGTATGCTGCGGTTGGTGAAGTCAACGACTCGCCTGTGGTGTTCCTCCTACCGGATGCTCAGGCGGGATGAAGTGACCCTCAAGCGTCTTCGGATTGGGCTCTGTCCTCTCAAACATAGCTCTCTATTACGGCGGGAGGATCCCCGTTTATACCATCTGAGGTCATTAGTCCGGTAGACTTAGAATTACTTAACCCTAACTAACCTAAGGACATCATACACATCCATGCCCGAGGCAAGATTCGAACTTGCGACCGTAGCAGTAGCACGGTTCCAGACTCAGGCGCCAAGAACCGCTCGGCCACAGCGGCCGGCCGATAGTTATTGCTAGACTGTGTATTGCCTTTTCAAGTAGCGGAAATGCAGAGTAATTTTGCGGCGCCATTAACTAATACCGTCTATACTTTATTTAAAGTTAGGTTTTAAAGATCTCTTGAAACACGTATGTATTCATTGCCAGCGATGGCGAGGCATGACAGAATCTCTGACCAGAGAGTTATTTATCGTTGCTAGTCTGCGCTTGACCGCGCGAGTCGGCAGTTGGAGAGTAGTAGCAGTCTGGTACAGTTGTGTGTGGCGAGTCGGCATGCGTCCGCGGTGTGCTCTGCCCACGAGTCTGGTCAGGAATGTGGTGGACAATATGTATATTATTATAGAAGGTAATGAAGCATCATTGCGCTCAGCTAATAACGTATGCTAATTGTAATTAATTTGTTCAAGAAATGCCCCAATAATAATTTTTATAAAGTAAATTTTATAAAGGAAATTAATCATTTCAATTTAAAGAATTTCTCCACTCCTTTGAAGAAAAAGATTCATTTCAATTTAAATAATATTTCCTATGCATTCCCTCAAAGAATCAAAATTAAATATACGCCAGCATTGCACGGAGCTGTGCGGAAAAATAAGAGCAGATATAGACGCAGTTTTACTGAGGTAAGAATTTATCAGGTGTAATTATTTCACAGGGCCGAAGGTCAGCGTTGCTGCCCTTATAAAATTTGTCAGGTTTAATTATTGCTGTTGAGATGTTACATCCAGTTCATGCTTCGTTATTTAATTAATATTATTGTGGGTTTAATGAGCAATCGTCTTAACGTTAATTTTGTGGGGAGTTTACATTGGGCCATTATTATTCTTTAATTTTGCAAGGAGGTTACTCTTGACTCATTTTTATTATTCACTTTTGTGGAAAGACAACATTTCACTTAACATTGACTTTCATATTCTTGCTGGGAGGTTACAATTTCACTATTATTGACATTCAAAATTTTTGTGGAGAGGTGGTTATGAAACACGTATGTATTCATTGCCAGCGATGGCGAGGCATTACAGAATCTCTGACCAGAGAGTTATTTATCGTTGCTTGTCTGCGCTTGACCGCGCGAGTCGACAGTTGGAGAGTAGTAGCAGTCTGGTACAGTTGTGTGTGGCGAGTCGGCATGCGTCCGCGGTGTGCTCTGCCCACGAGTCTGGTCAGGAATGTGGTGGACGATATGTATATTATTATAGAAGGTAATGCAGCAGCATTGCGCTCAGCTAATAACGTATGTTAATTGTAATTAATTTGTTCAAAAAATGCCCCAATAATAATTTTTTATAAAGTAAATCTTTTAAAGAAAAGTAATCATTTCAATTTAAAGAATTTTACCACTCTTTTGAAGAAAAAGCATTCATTTCAATTTAAAGAATATTTCCTATGCCTTTCTTCCAAGAATCAAAATTAAATATACGCCAGCATTGCACGGAGCTGTGCGGAAAAATAAGAGCAGATATAGACGCAGTTTTACTGAGGTAAAAATTTATCAGGTTTAATTATTTCACAGGGCCGAAGGTCAGCGTTGCTGCCCTTATAAAATTTGTCAGGTTTAATTATTGCTGTTGAGATGTTACATCCAGTTCATGCTTCGTTATTTAATTAATATTATTTTGGGTTTAATGAGCAATCGTCTTAACGTTAATTTTGTGGGGAGTTTACATTGGGCCATTATTATTCTGTAATTTTTCAAGGAGGTTACGCTTGACTCATTTTTATTATTCACTTTTGTGGAAAGACAATATTTCACTTAACATTGACTTTCATATTCTTGCTGGGAGGTTACAATTTCACTATTATTGACATTCAATATTTTTGTGGGGAGGTTACACTCTTACTTAAGAAAATATTTTATTAATTGTAGTTATTGCCGTTGTATTACAATCCCGAGCTGAGGGTTGGTTCTGGGCTTGTGAAATTATTATGTTTGTTGATACATGTACGTTTGTTTCTTGTTTTAGAAATTTCCTGTATTAACATGTACTCAGAATGTTCACGTTACGGCAGGTGGCAGCTGTTAGCATAATGAGGTGAGGCCTGGGGGCGTGTTGGGTCAGTTTGAAACAGGCTTTGTAATTAATAATGTGTTTTGGTTACAGTTATTTATTTGATTTAAAAAACTGTGATTAAGTGTTGTGGATCAAGCTCTTGTATGTGTTCCTACGCACTTTCCAGTCTGAACATAACTTCGTTTTTTCTCTGGCCTTCATGAAAGTCCTTGGGTTGTACATAATACGTTATATATATATATATATATATATATATATATATATATATATATATATATATATATATGGTGATAGTGTCTCGTAAACAAGGTATAAAATGGCAGTGCATTAGCGGAGCTGTCATTATTACTCAGGTGACTGACGTGAAAAGGTTCCCTCTAACATGATTATGGCCGTAGTTGGAGTCAGACACATGGGACATTCCATTTCGGTAATGGCTGGGGAATTCAATTTTCCGACGTCCACAGTGTCAAGTCTGAGCCGAGAATAGCAAATTTCTGGCATTAAATCTCACCAAGGGCAACAGACAAACAGCAGTGCGTGAAACAATCGCAGAAATCAATGTGGGACGTACGAGGGACGTATCCTTAACGACAGTGCGGCGATATTTGTCGCTAAAGAACTATGACGGCAGACGACCAGCACGAGTGCTTTTTGTTAACAGCACGGCATCGCGAGCAGCGTCTTTCCTGGGATCACGCCACGTCGGTTGGATCATAGACGACCGGAATACTGCGGTCTGGTCAGAGGAGCCCAGATTTTAGTTTGTAAGAGCTGAAAGGAAAGGTTCGAGTGTGGCGAAGACCCCACGAAGCCATGGACCAACGTTGTTAACAAGGCAATAAGCAAGCTGGTGGTGCCTCCATGATGGTGTGAGCTGTGTTTATATACAATAAGTTGGGCTCTCTGGTCCAGCTGAAGTTGGAGACCATTTGCAGCCATTCATGGACTTCATCTTCCCACACATGCCACTGGGCCACAGTTCTTGACGATTTGTTTGAAGAACATCCTGGACATTTCGAGCAAATAATTTGTCCACCCAGATCGCCAGACATGAACACCAGCGGTCATTTATGGGCCATAATCGAGAGGTCAGTTCACGCACAACATCCCGCAGTAGAAAAACAGTCAGAATTATCGACGGCTATAGAGGCAGTATGGCTCATATTATCTGCAGGGGCTTCTAGCGACTTCTGGAGGTATCCCATGCTTTTCATGAATTTTGTCACCTCAATATATACAGGGTGAGTCACCTAACGTTACCGCTGGATACGTTTCGTAAACCACATCAAATACTGACGAACCGATTCCACAGACCGAACGTGAGGAGAGGGGCTAGTGTAATTGTGTAATACAAACCAAACAAAAATGCACGGAAGTATGTCTTTTTAACAAAAACCTACGTTTTTTCAAATGGAACCACGTTAGTTTTGTTAGCACATCTGAACATATAAACAAATACGTAATCAGTGCCGTTTGTTGCATTTTAAAATGTTAATTACATCCGGAGATATTGTAACCTAAAGTTGACGCTTGAAACCTCCGACGTGCGTGTTGTAACAAACACGGGCCACGGTCGGCGAGCAGCATCTGCAGGGACATGTTTACGATGACGACCGTGTTTACGAGTGTGGCTGTAGTGCACTGTTGTGGTTTGGTCTAGCTGTCGCAGTGTCCGCATGTAGCGCTTGCTGCTATTGTTATTCTGCATTCGTCTCCGCACGCAGACCAACTGTAGTACACCGTGTTACCAGACGTCTGTGATAGTGTAGTGTTGTAGGAACTGTGACCATGGTGTATTCGAACTCTGAAAAGGCGGAGATGATACTCATCCATGGCGAGTGTCGACGAAATGTAGCTGAAGCCTGCAGGGTGTATGCGGAACGGTACCCGCACAGAGAGCATCCAACGTGCCGCACATTGCGAAACATCTACCGCCAACTGTATGCAACAGGTATGGTCGTAGCACGCAAACGAGTCCGTAACAGGCCCGTTACAGGAGAAGCGGGTGCAGTTGGTGTGTTAGCTGCTGTTGCCATGAACCCACACATGAGTAGACGGGACATTGCGAGAGCCGGTGGACTGTGTCAAATTAGTGTCATGCACATACTGCATCGTCACCGCTTTGACGCGTTTCATGTGTCGCTACATCAGCAATTACATGGTGATGACTCTAATCATCGAGTGCAATTCTGTCACTGGGCATTAACAGAGAATGCGTTGCAGTTTTACCTGTTTACCGATGAAGCGGGTTTCACAAACCACGGGGCAGTGAATCTACGGAACATGCATTACTGGTCCGTGGACAATCCTCGCTGGCTCAGACAGGTAGAGCGACAGCGACCGTGGACTGTAAATGTATGGTGCGGAATCATTGGCGACCATCTCATTGGTCCTCACTTCATTGCAGGGGCCCAAACAGCTGCAACATACATCGCGTTTCTACAGAATGATCTGCCAACGTTGCTCGAAAATGTCCCACTGGAAACGCGTCGACGTATGTGGTATCAGCATGATGGTGCACCTGCACATTCCGCAATTAACACTAGGCTGACCCTTGACAGGATGTTCGACGGCCGTTTCATAGTACGTGGAGGACGCATAAATTGGCCAGCCCGTTCTCCTGATCTTACACCTCTGGACTTCTTTCTGTGGGGTACGTTAAAGGAGAATGTGTACTGTGATGTGCCTACAGCCCCAGAGGATATGAAACAACGTATTGTGGCAGCCTGCGGCGACATTACACCAGATGTACTGCGGCGTGTACGACATTCATTACGCCGGCCGCGGTGGTCTCGCGGTTCTAGGCGCGCAGTCCGGAACCGTGCGACTGTTACGTCGCAGGTTCGAATCCTGCCTCGGGCATGGATGTGTGTGATGTCCTTAGGTTAGTTAGGTTTAATTAGTTCTAAGTTCTAGGGGACTTATGACCACAGCAGTTGAGTCCCATAGTGCTCAGAGCCATTTGAACCATTTTTTGACATGCATTACGCCAGAGATTGCAACTGTGTGCAGCAAATGATGGCCACCACATTGAACATCTATTGGCCTGACATGTCGGGACACACTCTATTCCACTCCGTAATTGAAAACGGAAACCACGTGTGTACGTGTACCTCGCCCCTCATGGTAATGTACATGTGCGTCAGTGAAAAAGACCAATAAAAAGGTGTTAGCATGTGGACGTAATATGCTGTTACAGTCTCTTCTGTACCTAATGTCCATCACCGTTCCCTTTGGATCCCTACATAATTCGGTGCTCTCCAATACACACGATCGAACAGCGGAGGAGTGGTACTCAAGCGTCAACTTTAGGTTACAATATCTCCGGATGTAATTAACATTTTACAATGCAACAAACGGCACTGATTACGTATTTGTTTATATGTTCAGATGTGCTAACAAAACAAACGGGGTTCCATTTAGAAAAACGTAGGTTTGTGTTGAAAATCATACTTCCGTGCATTTTTTTATGGTTTGTATTAACCAATTACACTAGCCTCTCTCCTCACGTTCGGTCTGTGGAATCGGTTCGTCAGTATTTGATGTGGTTTATGAAATATATCCAGCGGTAATGTTAGGTGACTCACCCTGTATATAGGGCGATCCACTGATAGTGACCGGGCCAAATATCTCACGAAATAAGCATCAAACGAAAAAACTACAAAGAACGAAACTCGTCTAGCTTGAAGGAGGAAACCAGATGGCGCTATGGTTGGCCGGTAGATGGCGCTGCCATAGGTCAAACGGATATCAACTGCGTTTTTTAAAATAGGAACCCCCATATTTTATTACATATTCGTGTAGTACGTAAAGAAGGGAGAGCTTCTGTAAAGTTTGGAAGTTAGGAGACGAGGTACTGGCAGAAGTAAAGCTGTGAGTACCGGGCGTGAGTCGTGCTTCGGTAGCTCAGTTGGTAGAGCACTTGCCCGCGAAAGGCAAAGGTCCCGAGTTCGAGTCTCGGTCGGGCACACAGTTTTAATCTGCCAGGAAGTTTCATATCAGCGCACACTCCGCTGCAGAGTGAAAATCTCATTCTAGAAATATAAATGTTTTAATTCGACCACTTTTTTCGCTGTAATAGTCACAAACGCATAAGTACGTGTTATCACGTAACATTCCGCCAGTGCAGACGGTATTTGCTTCGTGATACATTACCCGTGTTAAAATTTCGGAAAAGGTCGATATCGTGTTGATGCATGGCTATTGTCATCAAAATGCCCAACGGTATGCTGCTCGCTTTCCTCGACGACATCGTCCAAGTATCCGGACCGTTCGCCTGATAGTTACGTTATTTAAGGAAACAGGAAGTGTTCAGCCACATGTGAAACATCAACCACGACCTGCAACAAATGATGATGCCGAAGTAGGTGTTTTAGCTGCTGTCGCGGCTAATCCGCACATTAGTAGCAGACACATTGCGCGAGAATCGGGAATCTCAAAAACGTCGGTGTTGAGAACGCAACATCAACATCGATTGCACCCGTACCATGTTTCTATGTACCAGGAATTGCATGACGACGACTTTGAACGTTGTGTACAGTTCTGCCACAGGGCATAAGAGAACTTACGGGACGATGACAGATTTTTTGCACGCGTTCTATTTAGCGACGAAGTGTCATTTACCAACAGCGGTAACGTAAACCGGCATAATATGCACTATTCGGCAACGTAAAATCCACGATGGCTGGAACAAGTGGAACATCAGCGACCTTGGTGGGTTAATGTATGGTGCGGCATTATGGGAGGGAGGATAATTGGCCCCTATTTTATCGATGGCAATCTATATGGTGCAAAATATGCTGATTTCCTACGTAATGTTCTACCGATGTTACTTCAAGATGTTTCACTGCATGACAGAATGGCGATGTACTTCCAACATGATGGAAGTCCGGCACATAGCTCGCGTGCGGTTGAAGCGGTACTGAATAGCATATTTCATGACAGGTGGATTGGTCGTCGAAGCACCATACCATGGCTCGCACGTTCACCGGATCTGACGTCCCCGGATTTCTATTTGTGGGGTAAGATGAAGGATATTTGCTATCGTGATCCACAGAAAAGGCCTCACAACATTCTTCAGAGCACTGTCAATGCACGTACGAACATTACGGAAGGCGACCTACTCGCTGTTGAGTGGAATGTCGTTACACGTATTGCCAAATGCTTTGAGGTTGACGGACATCATTTTGAGCATTTATTGCATTAATGTGGTATTTACAGGTAATCACGCTGTAACAGCATGCGTTCTCAGAAATGATAAGTTCACAAAGGTACATGTATCACATTGGAACAACCGAATTAAAATGTTCAACCGTACCTACGTTATGTATTTTAATTTTAAAGAACCTGCCTGTTATCAAGTGTTCGTCTAAAATTGTGAGCCATGTATTTGTGACTATTACAGTACCATCTGTCACAAATCTAAAAAAGTGCTCCAACTATAACATTCATATTTCTTTAGGTAATATACGAATATGTAATAAAAAACAGGGGTTCCTATTTTTAAAAAAACGCTGTTGATATGCGGTTGACCTATGGCAGCGCCATCTAGCGGGCGAACCGTAGCGCGATCTGGTTTCCCCCTTCAAGCTAGACAAGTTTCGTTCTTTGTAGATTTTTTAAGTTTGACGCTTATTTCGTGAGATATTTGCCCCAGTCACGATCAATGGACCACCCTAGATTCAAGGGTGTTTCAGATTTTCCTGTCCTATTTTGTTAATCATAGAGAATGACGGTTGAGTGACACAGAACACTGTTCTAACCACGACTAGCAATTAAACATACAAATATCAAGATATCACTGCACACGTTCTGTTCGTGGTCAAATATAACAGCGCAACTGCAGGCTTGACTAGCATCTGCCTTTCTGTACAGGCACGCATTTTGCCCAGTGTTGCGTAAACTAAAATTTGTTCCTAGTAGCGTTCGTCACTAATACAGGGTGTTTCAAAAATGACCGGCATATTTGAAACGGCAATAAAAACTAAACGAGCAGCGATAGAAATACACCGTTTGTTGCAATATGCTTGGGACAACAGTACATTTTCAGGCGGACAAACTTTCGAAATTACAGTAGTTACAATTTTCAACAACAGATGGCGCTGCAAGTGATGTGAAAGATATAGAAGACAACGCAGTCTGTGGGTGCGCCATTCTGTACGTCGTCTTTCTGCTGTAAGCGTGTGCTGTTCACAACGTGCAAGTGTGCTGTAGACAACATGGTTTATTCCTTAGAACACAGGATTTTTCTGGTGTTGGAATTCCACCACCTAGAACACAGTGTTGTTGCAACAAGACGAAGTTTTCAACGGAGGTTTAATGTAACCAAAGGACCGAAAAGCGATACAATAAAGGATCTGTTTGAAAAATTTCAGCGGACTGGGAACGTGACGGATGAACGTGCTGGAAAGGTAGGGCGACCGCGTACGGCAACCACAGAGGGCAACGCGCAGCTAGTGCAGCAGGTGATCCAACAGCGGCCTCGGGTTTCCGTTCGCCGTGCTGCAGCTGCGATCCAAATGACGCCAACGTCCACGTATCGTCTCATGCGCCAGAGTTTACACCTCTATCCATACAAAATTCAAACGCGGCAACCCCTCAGCGCCGCTACCATTGCTGCACGAGAGACATTCGCTAACGATATAGTGCACAGGATTGATGACGGCGATATGCATGTGGGCAGCATTTGGTTTACCGACGAAGCTTATTTTTACCTGGACGGCTTCGTCAATAAACAGAACGGGCGCATATGGGGAACCGAAAAGCCCCATGTTGCAGTCCCATCGTCCCTGCATCCTCAAAAAGTACTGGTCTGGGCCGCCATGTCTTCCAAAGGAATCATTGGCCCAGTTTTCAGATCCGAAACGATTACTGCATCACGCTATCTGGACATTCTTCGTGAATATGTGGCGGTACAAACTGCCTTAGACGACACTGCGAACACCTCGTGGTTTATGCAAGATGGTGCCCGGCCACATCGCACGGCCGACGTCTTTAATTTCCTGAATGAATATTTCGATGATCGTGTGATTGCTTGGGGCTATCCGAAACATACAGGAGGCGGCGTGGATTTGCCTCCCTATTCGCCAGACATGAACCCCTGTGACTTCTTTCCGTGGGGACGCTTGAAAGACCAGGTGTACCGCCAGAATCCAGAAACAATTGAACAGCTGAAGCAGTACATCTCATCTGCATGTGAAGCCATTCCGCCAGACACGTTGTCAAAGGTTTCGAGTAATTTCATTCAGAGACTACGCCATATTATTGATACGCATGGTGGATATGTGGAAAATATCGTACTATAGAGTTTCCCAGACCGCAGCGCCATCTGTTGTTGAAAATTGTAACTACTGTAATTTCGAAAGTTTGTCTGCCTGAAAATGTACCGTTGTCCCAAGCATATTGCAACAAACGGTGTATTTCTATCGCTGCTCGTTTAGTTTTTATTGCCGTTTCAAATATACCGGTCATTTTTGAAACACCCTGTATGTAGGATAAAGCCTTGTAACATCGCATGACGCCCGGTATTTATTGGTAGCGACGTATTAGAAGAGTCTTCCTCTCTCTCCGGACAAAGAAACAAGCGACAGCTGAGCTGCTGGCGCTGGCCGTGGCCTGACAAGAGCGGACAAACAGAACGGGCCTGGAACTCGCCGGCTGCAGAGTGGAGTGTCTGCGTGGAGCGCGCTGTCAGCCGGCGGACACGGGACGGCACTCGGCAGAGCGGCTTAGCCGGCCAGCGGGTATCGCCTGGCTGCAAACCTGCGACAGGCCGGCCGCCTTCCCCAGCGCGCTGCGAGGCTGTGTAATACCGGGCTCAGCGTCGTACTGCCGTTCAGCAAGTGCACGAACGTTATCGAGTGGTGCTGTATGACTAGCTGTTCCACGCGCCTGCGCTCATATATCAGTATTTTTGTTGCCATGAGTGATGGTGAATTAGTATGAATAAGTACGTTGTTGTAGATGCAATAACGGCGGCTGTCCTGGCGTGTCTGCCTCTTTGGGCGAGCACAGTTCGTGTTGTGCGACGCGTGAGATGGCCCCCACCCCTCCACCCACCACCACTAACTGCTATGGCATGCGCGGCCTCGCTGCCGAGCGCTGGGTGCTGAGGTGCGTGAGCATGCGGGTGCGGCTAGGTATCGGGCTGTTGAATTAGGTATACAGTATACCACAAATTTATTAATTTTAAGTTTCTGTACCTCAGTCAGTAAAGCTGAATGCTTACAAGATGCCTTTGTTGTCTTTCTGTCCATCTGTTAGGATCCGTTTTCCTCAGGAGCAGATACAGCTATTAAGTTGAAATTTAAGCCAAATACCAAAGTCTACGGTCGTTAGGCAGTGCAAAAACTTAAGCTTCTAATCCAGTGTAATCTATAGATACGGCCATTTATGACACATACATTGATACAAACTCACTCATCAGAACCTACTGGGTACTCATACAATGAAGGCTTTCACGACCGGATGGTACTGTTGTTGATAATTCTTCCGGGTCATATGGCCGTGGTCCATGGAATACTTCTATTCCTAACGTTTCGTCCAATACTACGTTGGACATCCTCAGAGGTATGGCTGGTCCTGTTGAGTCCTGCCGACTGACGAGTCGGGCGTCGGAGAGCGACCTAAATACCGAGGAAAGTGGGCGTGGTCTAGCTTGCACGTAGTAGCAGAGAGAAAACTAGTGAAAGATAAAATGTAGCTATCGATAATTGTCCGTCATAAATAAAAATCACTTATCGATTCTGTAACACCACTGTCCATATCTCGCTTAATTTCAAGGGCTCTTCTTTTCTATTAAAATTATCTTCATGTTTATAAATTTCGATAGCCTCCCTATAAAGTCGTGGATAATAGTTCGTGGTAGCACTTATAACTGTAGTTTCAGAAAACTTAACTACATGGTCACCGGACTGAAGTGCATGTCCCGCAACGGCCGATTTATCTATTTTTCCCAGTCAGCAAAGACTTTTATGCTCCTCTACCCTCGTATTCACACTTCTTTTTGTAGTACCAATATAGACCTTGCCACAGGTACATGGAATTTTATACACACCGCTTCTACCTTTAACAGAACGAAGTACTTGTCCCACTTTTCTGGTAGGTTTCAATACCGGTTTCACTTTATGTTTCAGCAAAATTTTGCCGATTCGACCTGTAACGTTAGTAATGAAAGGTAAAGACACCGTGTTCTTCCATTTTTGTGTACCATCCTTGTCCTTTGGCCTGCTGTAATTAGGTCTTAAAACTCTATTAATTCCTTTGTTTGAGTACCCATTCTTTTCGAAGGCCTGTTTCAGATGATTCTGTTCCGTATCCAGATGTTCCGGCGTACAAATCCGTTTCGCCGTGTCCACAAAACTTTTGATTACACCTCTTTCTTGTTGTGGGTGATGATTGGAGTTCATATGTAAGTATCTATCAGTACGTGTGCTCTTCCGAAACACTTTATGTTTTAGACTGCCATCGGTCTGTCTCATGACTAACACATCGAGAAACGAAATAGCCTGGTCTTTTTCCACTTCAATGGTAAACTGAATTTTAGGGTTTATGCTATTAAGATAATCAAAAAATTCGTCCTGTTCTCTTGTTATGATCAATAAACACATTGTACTACACACTTCATAAAGTAACCAATATTCTTCCTCAGCATTCACGCTATCTCCATACAAAATTTCATCATAATTGGTTCAGAATTTTAATTGTGATCATATAAAAGAGAAACAAACTTCCTCATTTTTAGTATTGTAAGGCTTAAGTACACAGGGTGTAACGGTTCTAACAGCAGATGTTTTTACATGTTATGCATCAATATATTGCCGAATGAGTGAGCTGGCTGTTTTTTCTCTGCGTCAAACAGTTTTCCCGTGAAGAAGTCACAAACTTTACAGTCTGATGTTGTCTGCATGGTCGTAACTGCACCACGAAGTGAACTACGTCTGTCAGTATGGGCTAACCATTTTCTGTTCGCGGATTCACACCTCAGCCTCTGACCGACTGCAAAGGGGAAAATAAGCAGTAACGCCCTTATCTTGCTACACATGATTCGAGGTACCAACTATTCTCAAAGTATTCGACTTGTAATAGCTATAATTAGTTTGTAAATGATGTAAATACAAATGTAATATTGTCCAGTGCACCGTCCTTACTCCTCAGTTGAACTATTTGTACATGCCCGTTATATCCTGTATAAGTACACCAAAGTATGGACTACGACAGACAAGTGAGCAAACGGAGTGTACTGCAGTTAGAAATGAAGAGGATGCTGCAGAAAACTCATCTGGGGGTTAGTAACCGTCGTTCGAAATGTGTTGTGAAAGAGGGAGCAAAGCAAAGTGGGCCATGTCTGGGCAACATGTGGGTGAATTTCTTAGCGTGGTGGAGTGTGATGTCAACCTACGCACCTCAAAATTTTTATTCCCCTCTTATTTTTGCTTTTATTACGACTCCCTCACAGTTTCATATTCCTTTTGAAACTCGGAAGAGGTAGCTTATGTGTGGGAATAATGCATGGAAGGCCTCCACAAGGAGGATGACATGTCTGATGACATGATCGAGAGATGTGAGTGGATATGGAAGACACAAGGGATCCAGTGTTAGAATCAGACTGTAACGGAGTTGCAGGAAACTTACAACCATATAAGGTAAATTTAAATGTCGTGTGACTAGGGCCTCCCGTCGGGTAGACCGGTCGCTGGGCGCAAGTCTTTCAATTTGACGCCACTTCGGCGTCTTGCGCGTCGATGGGTATGAAATGATGATTATTAGGACAACACAACAACCAGTCCCTGAGCGGAGAAAATCTACCAGCCAGCCGGTAATCGAACCTGGGCCCTTAAGACTGACATTATGTCACGCTGACCACTCAGCTACCGGGTGCGGACATCATATAAGGTGAAAACACAGATATTATTCCTTCAAAGTTGCTAAAATTATTGCGGAAATTAGCAACTGAGTGACCGTTGAAGTTGGTTCGTAGAATTCATGAGTCTGGAGATATGCCACCAGACTCCCGGGGAAAAAACGATGACGTCATCCAAGATGGCGGTGCGTAGACTTAGCAACAGTGCATGATGTCAACCAAGATGGCGGCCGTGACGTCAGTTGATGACGCAAGTGCCACACCCCCCTGCCATGCCACCCTGGCGGAAGTTTGAATTTTGTCAGGAAGATAGGACAACTGGACTACCTCCACTAACTTAATGGTTAGTTCAAATTCCATCAAGGCAATGCAGCACACCTAAGAAAATGACAGGAATGGTCAATTAGGCTACCTTCACTAACCTAAGTCACCCGACCGCCATCTCTTCCTGGCACCAAGTTTTAATTTTGGTGGTAGAGTAAGGTCATTTCGCATATATCTACTAACCTAAGAATATGGCGTGAAAGAAAGGACACTTTTACTAACCTCTGTCACCCGCCTGCCATCTCCTCCTAGGGATTCGTGGGAAAAGGACTCAGCCTCCACTGGGCTGCTGGAGAGAGGAAGGAGTGTACTTTATTTATTTTGGAAAAATTTATTTAGGGATGGGGTATATTTATCACAGTGATATAGAACACATGCTCTGACATGCCACACAGCAGACAGACCTGCAAACTACTCCTAAATAACTCATGTATAACGCTCTACACATTTGCTTGCTAATTGTCAACTGTAAAAATCATGCACCAGTCTCTATATACCCAATTAGAGACAACACCACGATCCACTGTGTTCGGCAGGAGGTTCGCACTCGAACTGACCTAGTACACAGTAACACCACCAGATTGCGCTGTCTTCTGATATATGACGTAATCAAAGATGGCAGCTATGACGTCAACTGATGACGCAAGTACCGTTATCCAAGATGGCGGCAACCAATATGTTCACCATGAGGTCTGGACCTAGTACACAGTACCACCACGAGAGAGCACTGTCGTCCATTTTGTGACATGATCCAAGATGGTGTGGGGAAATAGCAGGAAAACGACTCTGCCTGTGCTGGACATAAGATTTTATTTTGCAGGCAATGTCTCCACCACGAGATCTAGATTCCAAGTGATCTGCCACCAGAGGGTGTTGTCATCCCTCCTCTGACATAATCCAAGATGGTGGTCTGGAGAGGAAAATGGGACGAAAATGACTCAGCCTGCACTGGGCTGCTGGAAAGAGTAAGGAAGGAGTGTACTTTATTTATTAAGGAACAATTTATTTAGGTATGGAGCATATTTATCACACTGGGGTCACGCCACAAAGACCACAGATCTGTAAACTACTCCTAAATAACGCTCTGCAGACACGCAAATAACTCCTAATTTACTGAAATAATTTCAGCACAGACATGCAAACTCCTTCTACACAATGCAGTACACAGAAGTGCAGACATGAAATCAACTCATAAACTGACTGAATAACACACAGCGCAGCCTACAGTCCTGCTCACAAAATAATGCAACAGACACGCAATCAATGCGCGCAAGCATCCTCCGCCACCGCCTCTCCACTAGACCACACAGAAAGCTACAAGCAGCCTCAGCTGTCAAACCATGCACAGATGCCTGCACCCATGAAGCGGCGACATCCCTTACATACTTGATACCTGAGAAATTCCTCTAGAAATATGTGTTCACCTAGGCACCGTTTCTGATGCCATCGGACGGGAGCAAAGACCTATTTCCAAAGCGCAGACCCTCCAAGGTGGGCCGCATGCTCATGTGTTCGCTGCTGCTGGCGTGAACCCTCCCTCTACTTGTGGTCCGGCGAAGAGCTAACTGCAGAGGGACGCTGCCGAAATCCGTTCCAGAATAGCACAGGCTGCTTTCCCCCTGGCGATTCTAACAGGCCATGCATGACGTGTGGCTGATGCTGACAAAGACTGAGCTATGCCAGGCTGGGAATAAGCTTATTCCTATCCCAGCATAGCGCTGTCTACCTTTTCTTATTGTTTTCAGTATTGACAGACATAATCTTATGATTATTCTGTATTAGTTTTATTCTGTGACATGGCCAACGTTTGGCCCTCAAAATAATTTAATTTTTGTTCTGAAGAAGATACTATTACAGGCAACGAAACCTAGGTAAACTAAAAAAATTTTACCTTGCAACTGAAGGCTGAATTTCTTACAGTCTGCATATCACAAGATACCATCATTGTACTGTCCAACAACTACATTGTTACCCATTAACTTCAGGAACCAAGTAATGGACACCGGCCACATTCTGTATCCTGCTCCAATGGGAAGATACTAGCAGAAGCTGTATTAGGGAACAACTATCCCCTGCGTAGATCGCATTCAACATTTGCAGGATGCCTTTGGCTTGGTGCCATGTCTGGAACTTATGGACTGTTGATGAATGGCATTCAGTTGTGTTCAGCGAAGAATCACAGTTCTATACTGCCTCGGATGACTATCATTGACTAGTATGGCGGCGACCTGGTGAGAGGTCGATTGTTTTGCAGAGGTACAGGGGTGTTACTCTGGCGTCGTGGTATGGGAGCCGTAAGGTATACTTCAGGACAGGGTTGCTAATGATTGAGGGTTTTGTACAGTACCAGGATATGTTATGGACATCCTGCGTCTTCGCATGTTACCTCCCATGCGACACTGTCATGTACCACTTTCCACCAGAGATTCGAGTCCTCCCTCAGGCATGGGTGTATGTGTTTGCCTTAGTGTAAGTTTAAGTAGTGACTAAGTCTAGGACCGATGGCCTCAGCAGTTTGGTCCCTTAGGAATTCACATCATGTCATGTAGAATTTTTCAACAGAACAATACTCGTTCACACACGGAATGTATGCATTTATGTCTGTGAACTGTATGTGTGACACTGGAGCCAATAATATGTCCAAATATGTCCTCAACAGAGCATCTACGAGACCAGCTTCGATGTCATCCACGTGCCATGTAAGGAGCCCCTTGGACAATTTACAACAGCTGTTACCCAGCGTACCTCAGGAGGTCACGCAACTGCTTTATGAGTCCATTCCCACCCAAATTATTGGATGCAACGAGGCTGGTACGTGCATTCATACCGGTAAGTTCTTTCTGCATTTGATTTTACTGTATTTTCTGACCACTGAAATAACATCACATACACTTTCAACCCTCGATGTGTCATGTCGTTTCCCGACCATCTTCTGGGTTATTCACTTTTTCTGTCAGGCAGTGTACAACGACGTCATCGATTTCAAACATTTTTCGCAACTTGAGTGCACAATTCGAGAAAGAAAAACCTTCGCGCGCTAGTACTAGAAACACATCCCTAGTAATAGCAGTAGTCTCATAACTTTTGTATTTGTTAAGTAGGTTATGCCATGTAATCGGAACGAGTGTGAATATTATATATTATTTCTCAAGTCAAGATCCGTTTTTCTCAATACATACTAATCGTACAGGGATGAATTAGGTATCGTTAAAAAGATTTTTTAATCGGATGCTGACACTGCACACCGATTTAGCGCTTAAACGTACTATTTGCGGAAAAAATTTTAAGGTAAAAGAAACTATCACAGGTAAAATTGCATCATGGATTCCCACCTTCACAGCTACATTTAAGTTCTTAATCACGAATAACAGACTCCCTTTTCGTGTTATCTTTTTACAAATACTGTGTTTAAAGTACTTATTAACTGGATAATATATTTATGGAATTATCATAGAAAATAACTGTGACAAGTGTGGTAGTCCATTATTTCTGCCCCTCGTACCAATTGTCTTTTCTAAACGAATATACGTTAAACAATAAGCTCCTTTTCCTCCTCTAAACGAATATACTTTCCGAAACGACAAACATCCTGTACCATTCTTACATATACTAAAGAAAAACACTACTGCTATACTGATGAGACCCTTGAATGTTAAACAGGGTATAGTCAATGGAGCACGTATGGTCATAACAAAGATCAATGAAAATGGTGAAAATGGCTCTGAGCACTATGGGACTTAACATCTACTGTCATCAGTCCCCTAGAACTTAGAACTACTTAAACCTAACTAACCTAAGGGCATCACACAACACCCAGTCATCACGAGGCAGAGAAAATCCCTGACCCCGCCGGGAATCGAACCCGGGAACCCGGGCGCGGGAAGCGAGAACGCAAAGTTCAATGAACTGCTCAGCTCATCGACACCGGGAAAAGTGTTGTCATATCACGTATAAACTTCACACCATCTGATCCAACACTCCTTTTCTGTTGAGAATCAACATTGCATCTACGATTAACATAAACAAGTTGCAGGGGCAAACTTTTAAAGAGCCGTATTGTATTTGCCAAATCCCGTCTTTGCTATTGTACAATTATACGCAGCCTTTTGAAGACAACTAAACCTATTAACATTTTTGTATCACTTAAAGAATACGAAAAACAAAAAGTACACGAAGGTTACATTTCTTCGTAAAATATCCTTTACTCCGTTATGTTGAAATTCTCTGTACAGTAGAGACATTTGATACAAATTATGTACATTGAAATGCATATACAAGGGTGTATCAAAAATTCAGAATCATTATTTCATGTCGCTTAGTTCACTTCTCAAGCGTCTTTTCTCTTCTTTCCCACCACTACCATTATTCGAATGACTACACTTCTTCCTGATACTTTCATTATTTAAAACACTTATTATAAATACATTCATTACTTAAAACTATAAAAGTGTGAAAGTTTCACACGATTCCCCTGGTTAATTTAATATGTGCTTCTTTTCAAGGCCATTTTCCACTGTATCTTATTTATATTTACTGTTATTTCTTTTCCCGTCGGAAGCTTACTGCATTTTGAGAGTGCTTTTCAAATTGTTCAGATGGCTCTGAGCACTATGGAACTCAACATCTAAGGTCAACAGTCCCCTAGAACTTAGAACTACTTAAACCTAACTAACCTAAGGACACCACACACATCCATGCCCGAGGCAGGATTCGAACCTTCGACCGTAGCGGCCGCGCGGTTCCAGACTGAAGCGCCTAGAACCGCCCGGTCACTTCGGCCGGCAGTGCTTTTCACCAGAAGCGTTTCGGTTTTATTTACAAAGAATGTTCTGTGGTCGTTGGCGCATATTCCTCTTTTTTCACATGTTCTGAAGTCGAAGGAAAAAATATTTTGTTACCAGAGGTTGAAGAAAAAGAAATCCTTGATTTCACTTTCACACTTCGCGAGTTTTGGCTTTAATGAATCCGCGTTTGCTTTTGCTGTATATAAGTGTCATGAGCTTCACTTCATGAAAAGGAAAACACAAATGTATCAAAAAATAAAGCGGGTTGCTAAAAGCCGAAAAATCATAAGCTTGGAAGTGCAATGATATTTTTTCGATTTCAACCTACATTAACATGGGGAAAGGCTGTCGACTTCGGAACATATAGAAAGAATAATAAACATTAAAGACCGCTGAAGATGCTTTGTAAATAAAAGCCAAAAGAGTTTAGTTGAAAAGTCTTAAATTGCAGTGAGTTTAAGACGGAAAAGCAAAGGGCAATTAATTTAAAATATTGTGCCAATAAATGAAATTAAATGTGAACTAGACTGTGTTCACTCTAATGTAAATATTGCGTGTCCGTATACCAGAAAATAAAGTAATGGTAATTGAACGAAAGGAGGTAGTAGAAACGAGGGATTATAGGTTTATATGTCGGTGCCAAAAGAGAAAGGTAAGTAATTTTTGTGAAACACAGTTCTGTGGTTTGTGGAACTGCTCATCAGCAATTACGTGAGTGGAAAGCCGAGCCTGTGGGAGGGGCGAGGTCAAAAAAAGACACAACCAACAAGTTTATACAACGAGTATACACTTTTCAATTACTATTAAAACACGGCTCATTGAGAGTTTAAATTTGTCAAGGAAATTCCATTAGCAGTTTAACGGCGGTATCAAGTCTGGTATGACAATAAGTGATGAGGTAATTATTTTAGGAAACAGGCGTTTAATTTGGCCGCTACAAAACGAACGCTGTAATGGAATCATTTACATGTCCGACTGCGCTGCAACAGGGCAGCGGCCTCGGCAGTGGAGCTGTCGCGCTAGGTTTGTCAATAGGGGGCGTCCGTAGGTATACAAGCCCTCATTCAAACGGGATTTGACCAGAAATATGCGGGATTTAGCATAGCGACCGGAATTTACATCTGTACGGTTATGTAAATGCCGCTAATAATTTATCACTGAATGTGGGGAGCGAGTAGATGGGACGTGTATCTCGTCAGAAATTAGCTCACAAGCGTTAAACAACGCGGCGGGCATCCATAATTCATCGTTAATGCTCTCGCGGCTGTTCATGAAAAGGCGCACTGCAGTCATCGCCGCGAAACGCTGACCACTCGGAGCACAACGCCGTTTTTGAGTTACGCAAACCTCTGACAATGACAACAACTCGCTCATTTCGCTTCTGTACCGAAACTTCAAAGTTGCTTACCCGGTGTGAGTACAGTACAAAACAAACGTAGAAATTTACGGGAAGACTGTAAGAACATAAATCTTCACTAATTAAGGTAATGAGAGAGGCTGTATATTAAATTTTTACGACATCAAACATCAATCACACAAACTTTCATAACGTATTTCGTACTTCGTTATTCTTCACCAGTACCTTCTGAAGCAGAAATACAGTCTCAGTATCCATATTCGTGAAGCGGGAAACTCTTTAGGGACGAGGAACACTGGAATATGTGTTATGTTAGACATGAGTGGCTAAAATAAGGGGGGCACAACGTTTTCATTTGGCGTTCGATTGAAATCGGAGATCAGGCATGGGACGTCCCAGCTCGCTGCCTTTGAGACAACATATTAGATTCATCGTATTCAGTCATTTTTGTATTATAAATTGCGTATTATTACAGTATTCTATTTCAGGCCAACAGTACACCGAATATCTATCACAAGCCTGCCACTCTAGATTCGATTTGTCATAATTAAATATCAGTTAATAACACACCCATTGTAGAGGTCCTTAGGAGTTCTAAGCTGAACAAGGGTAGAGGCGTGAATTTGTGGTGTTGAAGGAGTTCGGTCCTCGTCAGGGTATATCATTTTTTTTTAATCTTTGCTGCAGGAAGGCTGTGAGGGACACACGTGTATTCAGGGGATTCTTTGATGACACTGATCATTATTTAATCTGCAGTGAAATTGGGATTGTGAGGCCGAAAGTGCGGGAGGTCAGGTCCATATGTAGGAGGATAAGAGTGGAGAAACTTCAGGATAAGGAAATCAGGCACAAGTACATAACAGCAATCTCAGAAAAGTACCAGTCAGTTGAATGTAATCAATTACAGTCATTGGAAAAGGAATGAACAAGGTACAGGGACACAGTACTAGAAGTTGCTAAAGAATGTCTTGGAACAGTAGTGTGTAAAAGTAGGATGCAGCAAACAGCTCGGTGGAATGACACAGTCAAGGCAGCCTGTAAAAGGAAAAAGAAGGCGTATCAAAAATGGCTACATACTAGAACTCAGGTAGACAGAGAAAGTTATGTTGAAGAAAGAAACAAAGCCAAACAGATAATTGCAGCATCCAAGAAGAAATCTTGGGAAGACTTTGGAAACAGGTTGGAGACTATGGGTCAAGCTGCTGGAAAACCATTCCGGAGTGTAATTAGCAGTCTTCGAAAGGGAGGTAAGAAGGAAATGACAAGTATTTTGGACAGGTCAGGAAAACTGCTGGTGAATCCTGGGGATGCCTTGGGCAGATGGAGGGAATATTTTGAAGAGTTGCTTAATGTAGGTGAAAATACGATCAGTAATGTTTTATATTTCGAGGCAGAATGGGATAGGAATGATGATGGAAATAGCATCACATTTGAGGAAGTGTAGAAAATGGTAAATAGATTGCAGTGCAATAAAGCAGCTGGGGTGGATGAAATTAAGTCGGAACTCATCAAATACAGTGGAATGGCAGATCTTAAATGGCTAGACAGGATAACTGAAATGGCCTGGGAGTCGGGACAGGTTCCATCAGACTGGACAAAAGCAGTAATCAAACCAATCTTTAAACATGGAAACAGAAAAGATTGTAACAACTACAGAGGTATCTCTTTAATCAGCGTTGTGGGTAAAATCTTCTGAGGTATTGTTGAAAGGAAAGTGCGAGTATTAGTTGAGGACCAATCGGATGAATATCAGTGTGGGTTTAGGCCTCTTAGAGGTTGTCAGGACCAGATCTTTAGCTTACGGCAAATAATGGAGAAGTGTTATGAGTGGAACAGGGAATTGTATCTATGCTTTATAGATCTAGAAAAGGCATATGACCGGGTTCCTAGGAGGAAGTTATTGTCTGTTCTACGAGATTATGGAATAGGAGGCAAACTTTTGCAAGCAATTAAAGGTATTTACATGGATAGTCACGCAGCAGTTAGACTTGACGGTAAATTGAGTTCATAGTTCAGAGTAGTTTCAGGGGTAAGACAAGGTTGCAACCTGTCTCCACTGTTGTTCATATTATTTACGGATCATATGTTGAAAACTATAGACTGGCGGGGTGAGATTAAGATATGTGAACACAAAATAAGCAGTCTTGCATATGCGGAGGACTTAGTTGTGATGGCAGATTCGATTGAAAGTTTGCAAAGTAATATTTCAGAGCTAGATCAGAAATTCAAGGACTATGGTATGAAGTTTAGCATCTCCAAAACGAAAGTAATGTCAGTGAGAAAGAAATATAAACGGATTGAGTGCCAAATAGGAGGAACAAAGTTAGAACAGGTGGACGGTTTCAAGTACTTAGGGTGCATATTCTCACAGGATGGCAACATAGTGAAAGAACTGGAAGCGAGGTGTAGCAAAGCTAATGCAGTGAGCGCTCAGCTACGATCTACTCTCTTCTGCAAGAAGGAAGTCAGTACCAAGACTAAGTTATCTGTGCACCGTTCAATCTTTCCACCAACCTTGTTGTATGAGAGCGAAAGCTGGGTGGATTCAGGTTACCTTATCAACAAAGTTGAGGTTACGGATATGAAAGTAGCTAGGATGATTGCAGGTACTGGTAGATGGGGAAATCAAAGAAAAACTGGGAATGAACTCTATAGATGTAGCAGTCAGGGCGAACAGGCTTGGATGGTGGGGTTATGTTACACGCATGGGAGAAGCAAGGTTACCCAAGAGACTCATGGGTTCAGCAGTAGAGGGTAGGAGGAGTCGGGGCAGACCAAGGAGAAGGTACCTGGATTCGGTTAAGAATGATTTTGAAGTAATAGGTTTAACATCAGAAGAGGCACCAATGTTAGCGCTGAATAGGGGATCATTGAGGAATTTTATAAGGGGGTTATGCTCCAGACTGAACGCTGAAAGGCATAATCAGTCTTAAATGATGATGGTAATTAATCTTTGCGTTTCTAGGACAGACTGGCACTTTCTTATTGAAGAAACAGAACTTTGTTCAGCAGTATTCGATAATATCTGAACAACTATGTAAAGACGAGTAGTTTAACGTTGTTACCAAAAATATCGAAAAGAACTGGACAGATTTATTTCACATTTTTACACGATACTGTAATGAATATTCCGACAGACATAGGCTATATATTTTTAGTATATAAAAATATATATGTAAATTACTTAACTGGAAAAAACTGTTAGTGTTTTTCAATATTTTTTCAACTATACAAATAGGAGACATACCTTTTAGTCGTCACGCATTGTATGCGTTTAGTATATGGCCGTATGTATGCTGACATTATGACTGAAACCCTCATTGGGTCTGATGATTTAGTCTCAGTACAGATTTATTTGAAACTGTGACTCCTGATTTGACAATGCTTAACCCTCGGCCCATTTGTCCCACGTTCACAATTGTTCTTTTTTGTAACAGACTGACTTACGCAAATTGCACACGAGTACATAAATGTTTCTTGTTTCAGTGTATCAGGTAACTTGGTCGCTGGAAGAGTACAACATGCGGGGCATGTGCACAGAGAGATTCCATTGCGCAAATTATTACTGACTGTTGATTCATTTCAGGGCTATGATTTCAGGGTTGTAAGAAGGATTGTTAGTGCACGTAAGTCACGTGTCTCACCCAGTTGTAATGGTAGCGACTACTTTCAGTAACATGTATTTATATATATCAGCCAGAAGTGAGCGAGTAAAAGTGCGATACTTTGTCTCAGTTACCAGTGTAGTATTATGTGTTATGAACCTTTCAGAAAAGGTGCCGCGATACGTGCGTGGCAGTTTGCGCAAAGTCAAAAATGAAGAAAGAAGTGAGTAGATAATAATAAGCAAGAAATAAGGTGACAATCTGAGGACGCTTGAGTAATGAACAATCCTCCAGTGTAGTCATAATTTGACAATCAATGTTATTTTGAGATATTTAAAAATTCAGTGGCGAATTGAACCATTGAAGAAACCTCTGCTGACCCATTGTAGAATCGGGACAGCGCCAGGTCAAATATTTATGAAGGAAAATCGCCAAACAGCAGTAAGTTTTGGGATGTTATTTTAGACAACTCATTTCGACATCTGAATGATGCCATATTCGGGTCGCTATGCACTCCATATACAGGGTGTCAGATACATCGAATTCCGTGAATTCGTTATTGGAGTGTTTTCTTCGACGACTTGACAACAATTCAAAGAAGCTCAAAATGGCTCTGAGCACTATGGGATGTAACAGCGGAGTCATCAGTCCCCTAGAACGTAGAACTACTAAAACCTAACTAACCTAAGGATATCACACACATCCATGCCCGAGGCAGGATTCGAACCTGCGACCGTAGCGGTCGCGCGGTTCCAGAATGAAGCGCCTAGAACCTCTCGGCCACTCCGGCCGGCTTTCAAAAAAGCCTCCGACAGAAAAGAGGCTTTATGATGATTACGATAATTTTGATAGGAGTTAACAAATTACGCAAGATGGAGGCAAATGTTAAAAACTGCTAGAGTATTAAACGGGCGTCTTCTTGGTTCTGGGAAGCACTGAGAGGCGGTAAAAACCTCCAAACCGTTCCGTCGGCTGGGACAGGACACTGAAGTGATATCTCTGGCAAGCTAATGGATAGTAATGCAATCGCTTCGGTTCATGTCACATACTAAAGAGCTGGACGAAAGTTTAGTTGCAGTCTCGGAAGTTCCGCAGATCATGAAGTTATTTACAAGGGAAATCTGACTGGCAAGAAGTGCAGTATTATGGGATTTGATCCCAACAGATTAACAATATGGTGTAAATTGTAGCAATTATTTCTTCAAGTAAATAAATGCAGAGTTGGGCACTACATGGATTGTGAAAGCGTCTTGTCCAGATTCGTATCAGTGGTGCCCTCGATTGCTACCATAGGTCCCATGGAGGCCCAGATGAATATCGCCTATAGCATTGCCTCCACCGGCCTGCGTCCGTGCTGTGGTGCTTGTTTCGAGCAATCGTACACCTGGACGACGGAAAATCCAGAAACAACCACTGACCTGGTGTAACGAGGAACATGACTCATCCGATTAGGTGAAAGATACAAACTAATTCAAAGTCCAGAATGTATTATCCCGAACCCAATGGATAGTAAACGACAACGTAGCTCTGTCAACAAGGGAAAATGTAATGATCCTCTGCTCTACAGCCCCAAGTTCAATAACGTCTGCTGAACGACCTGCTCTGAAACACTTGCGTCCGTACGAGCATTGTTCTCTGTCGTCAAATCTGCTACAGACCACAGTCTGTCTTGCATTGTACAGAGATGACAATTTACGAGAGTAGGGGGGAGGGGGGAGGGAATCTGTCTTCCCCCGTCAAATACAGTACGCCGTCATTGCCACTTTACAATGACATAGAGTACTGGGATTTTAATGGCAGTAACAACGAAGTCTAACATTTTTGACAACAGATTGTTAACACAGGTATCTCGATTGTGGCAATGCTGATGTGTAACTGGGAACTGTTTGCTTTAGTCGTTTCCATCTTCGTATGGGAAAGATTCTGTATTTTTTCATTTAGTGTGAGGTTTTTGCCTTTCACGCGGTTTGCCGCTCCTGCGAGTGGACAAAAACCGTGTTGGATTTGTTACTGGCAGCAGGTTTCGTCACTATGTACGTGGGCGCCTTCAACTGACCGGAATGTTTCCTGCTTTGGTCAGATCGCTAACTAATACACGTTGTATAACCACCAAGCGAGCTCGGAAAAGTATTCTTTTTAAACATAGCATTTTTACTAGTGTTCCTTGCCTTTTGAGAGACTTTTTTATGTTAGTTTACTAATTTACTCTCCGAGTCTTAGCTGAGGAATCTGTAAATTTATTCATGTATAAATATATTTGCTTGATGTGGAATGTTCCGAGATCTGCATCAGGCCATACATTACACTAAGTATTAGTGAGTCAAACTGTCTCAGTCACATCATAAATATATTTAGGAGCAATGCAAGGCGCCACTGGTATTAAGGCTGTAGTCAATCTGATTTGCCACTTGCAAGCACAGAGTATCCCCGCTCAAGGAACAAGTCCCCCCACTTCAGTCCAGATGTATGTAAAGCAACTGAGCACAAGGAAACCGAAAGAAATGGTCTGTCATAACACGTGGAAAATAGTTGTGTGTCCTGATTAAATATCAGCAATTAGTAAGTAGGGGTGGTATGAACAGCTACTGCAATGAAACAAGAGTTACGAATCACGCATTTTTATTTTTTCCGAATTCAATGGTGGCTCATAACAAACAAGGACCAATATACATCATGGGAAAAAGAGTGAATGTACACATTTCAACGTATGATAAATATGAATCTTCGGAAGGAAAAGATCGGAAAAGTTTTCTCAGAATAAGCCGAACGGGCAAGAAATAGTATTAACTGGCTACGGATCGTGAAATTAAATTGGTGGTGATGTTTGAATCGGAAGGTTGGCGAGTAAAGAGAAATAGTACCTCAAAGAGTAAAGCCATGGCAGAGGGGTCATCATACAGTCACTCATTAATTAATCTGAAACAACACCTCCGTCATCCATACGAATTTCGTACGGCGTGTTGCTGCGAAAAGAGGCGTGGCTAGTCGCAGGTGGAGACGGATGCTGATGTGGCGCGATCAATCTGCTTGTGAATCGAGTGCTCCTCTCCAACTACCCACTCCGACCCTCTAGTTCTTGCTGCGAAGAAGCGCTGTCTCTACAACTTCGGTTTAAGAAGTACCCTATATCTGCGCTACACCACGAAGAAGTATCGTTGATACTTTGCACACTGGTTCCTTCGCGATATGAGTCGGCAAAACTTCCCACTTTGACCAGCTTGAAATTGCGTACCTTATTTCTCCAGTCCAGAAACCCTTAAGAATTTTGTTCTGGAATGTTCGGAGTCGCTTTCAAAAGATTGAAAATACTAACCCATTACAATTTCTAATTCCAAAAGCTTGCGCGTGCCTCCCTATTGCAGATCACCTCTCCCAAACATTGCGGGCTCCGACCTATCAAAAGGGGTTCCACGAAATCCTTCTGTAACTTTGACTTCTCGATGTTTACGGTGTAGGATCTGGCGGCCCGTCGGCAACAGACTCGCTTGTGGAGATGCCCCTGGCCACTTCAAACAGTTCGTATTACCGTTCTGGACACGCAATTTGTACAGGTAGTCTTCAGAGGAAACGTATCCATATTCACTACTAGCAAGGGCTGCGTGAGTTCACTGAATTTAACACGTAACCACATTCTTCCCTGCGCATTGCTAATCTTGTTAATCTTGCAAAAACGCACACCGCCCCCTGCTGCATTCAATACGACTATGGCCAGCTGCTCACAATTGCCGGTGTTCAATCCTGCGCAAGCGTCCGGTTACTAGCCTCGCTCCCTGAGGGCAAGGATAAGCGAGTGGAAACTGCAATAGCCATCCTTTCACTCCCTGCTAACTACCAGAAGAATGAATTCAACATGATTTCCGATTTTTTGTTTGTTTGAGTCATTAGTTTTCTGACTGGTTTTATGCGGAGCGTCACGAATTCCTCTCCTGTGCCAACACCTTCATCTCAGAGTAGCACTTGCAACCTACGCCCTCAATTGTTTGCTGGAGATGTTACGATCTCTGTCTTCCTCTACAATTTTTGCCCTCTGCAGTTCCTCTAGTACCACGGAAGTCATTCCCAGATTTCTTAATAGATGACCTATCATCCTGTCCCTTCACCCTGTCATTTTTTCCACATATCCCTTTCCTCTCCGATTCTGCGCAAAATCTCCTCATTTCTTACCTTATTAGTCCACCTAATTTTTAACATTCGTCTGTAGCACCACATCTCTAATGCTTTGATTCTCTTTCGTTCCGGTTTCCCCACAGTCCATGTTTCAATACCATGCAACACTGTTCTCCAGACGTACATTCTCAGAAAATTCTTCCTCAGATTAAGGCCTATGTTCGATGCTAGTGGACTTCTCTTGCGCAGGAGTGCCATTTTTGCCATTGATAGTCTGCTTATGATGTCCTCGTTGCTCCGTCCGTCATTGGTTATTTTACTACCTACGTAGCAGACTTCCTTTACTTCATCTAGTTCGTCACCATCAATACTGAAGATCCTCGCTGTTCTTATTTCTGCTACTTATCATTACTTTCAGACTTTCTGCTACATCCTTTACTTTCAGACTTTCAGACTTAAAGGAAATTAAAGGAAATCCTCTACAACCATCACGCACTCCTACGGCTAATACCGCTCTTTGCATTACATCGGAATGTATCGATCAGTTACACCGATCATATCGGGGAATTAACTGTGATGAGTGAAAAAGAATCAAATATGAGGTTGTCAACAGCCTGACACTTTGTAGTAATAATGAGTACAAATATAAAATGGCATGGCCACATAGGCTCAGTTTCGCCAAAAGCAGTCCGTAAAGTACGATTCGTGAGGAATACGTGGATACTGGAGTGTTTCCACGACAGGGATTAGGGTAACACGAGGGCGATACTGAAAGTAAGCTCCGATCGGGTGCGAGATGGAAACCGCAGTAAAAATCCGATGAAGCAATCCGATGTTGAACAGTGTTATGCCCGTCGATCGCGTCACGGCGTGCGTTCTTTTCAGTGCCGAGCACACACTGAGCACGTAAAGATGCCTAGAAAGTAGTGTTTCCCGCCATATGCGAGTCTGGTGAAAGATTTCGCGAGAAGTCATGCAGCCCACATAACATAACTGTCATGCGTTTCCTTATTCATAACAACTCTTGACCGCAAGCTGCAGGGAGAATAAAGAGGTTCTTGCAGCGATTTCGATGGGAAGTGTTTGTTCTCGCACCACACAGCCTGTAATTGGCTCCCCCAGAGATTCATCTCTGCTGTCACTAACCTCCAGCTATGAAGACAATATTTTCGCACAGAGAAAAACGCCATTTGCTTGGCACGATATACTTTCACCTCAGAGGCGCACAAACAGTTTAAAAACTTACCCATTTCTGACGTGCTTCCACCTTTGGCGCGAAAGCCAGTGATCGTGCAGTTTCACCCGTGAGATAAATCGACCTGTTTCCACATTACGACAACGACCGAACTGTTTTCCGCATTCTCCGGACACGTTTTGTAGCTCTCGACTGTTAGTGCTGCCACCTGACGTCAGTCAGTGGTTATTCGCCTGGCGTGTCCCGAGAGGGAGTGTGAGTGAGGTCTTACCTCACTAGACTATTTTCTGAGTAGAAGGTAGCTTGGGCTGCCTGTAGGCCTCCAACTACTGCTGGCCTGCAAGCTGTAAGTGGTACAGAACACGGAACTCAGTGAGAATGATTAAGGAATGAGGGTAGAAATCTCTAGAAGTCCTCTCTGCTGCATAGCTTCAGACGGCTCTTCTAGCACTCTCTCTTCACCAAACAACTCAATGGCCATCTGCATTTCTAAGAAGACATCTGGGCAGCCACGGCTTCGAGGCTAGTCGAAAAGAACTATGTCCAGCTTCCGGCGGCCTGCGACATTCAGACGGGGTCTGCTGGTGGCTGTGGTTCACTCTTCTCTCCAAGATACTGACGATCCCTGTGTAACTGGCTCGTGTGCATGCTTCCTCCGATCCTTCCGAGCCGCTTGTCACATATAGTGCTCTTCCATTACCATATTTGGTTAGGTCTTGTAGTTCTGTGCTGCTGCCGGCTTTGGCCTTCGGTTAGACATGCAGTCAGAAGTGTACTCTCTCCTGTTTTTCGCCAGGTGACGCTAGCCTTCTTGCATTGCTACCTCGTTTAAACTCTGTGGCAATGTGCAAGACAAGAATTGGCGGAAAGCAAAGACGGCTGCCTTCTGTGACGAGGCTTGGTACGACGCTACGACAAATGTCTAAGTTGGAGCGGCGACTATGCAGAGAAGTAGGTGGAAGGTGTAGTTAACTGTTGCAAACAAAACTTTTTTTGATTTTCACCGTGGTTTCCATTTCGCTACCAGTCGGACCTCGCTTTCCGAACAGTCCTCGTATGAACGGAACATGAGACAGCCTATCCATTTTTAGGAGCCATGAGTCCGTCGCAATAACGGATTACCAGTGAAAGTAGCCCTGTCAAACATCGATATATGTTCGAACACAAAAAGTATTAACATGATAGGAAAGTTCGTTTACTCTAACCCATAGAATGTTGTAACAGAAAGGACACGATTGCAGCTTATAAATTAATTATCACGTTACCTTAAAACGCAAAATCGTTCAAGTAGAAAAAGAACTTGGGAGAAACTATTCTGTGAGAGGATGGACGTAGTTAACTACCCACGAGAGTTCTTGGGATCCAAGTGAGGGATTGTATTGTAGTGTCAACAGAACATTCGTGTCAACAGAAAATACGGGCGCGACAAATAGTAGCGTACAATCAAGACGTGCATGGTCTCCCGCTCGGGTGGTCTGTAGGTGAAGTGTAGGAGAGCGGTTTTAAACTGAAATATAATTTATTCCTTTGTTGCACTCAAGAACATAACTGCATAAAATCTTACTAATACAGTATTTAAATGTGTTTTCCATAAGGATACGGGGCACCTAATACGCAATTTGACCTTATATTAGAATTAATAGTCATAATACGCAATATTACATTGCACGATTACAGATTCTCGAAGTGTAGTCTGACTTCAAACGACATCAAACACTTGAAAATGCTATATGACTATAAAGTTACATGGGCACTGTGACTGACTTTGAAAGCAATGGACAACAACTAATCGAATCTAGTGTGCACCTCAAGACGAATATGATGAAAATGCATCGAACAAATTGTAGTTTAAATCAAGTCATTAGCAAATGCAAGTCTAAATGTCAATTCTAAATTGGAATATGTGACGCTTATTGAGCAATGCTCGTTCAGTAAAATTCACTACTGAATCTGGTTCGATCTCACTGTGTTATCTATTGAGATGCCAGAGCGTGAAATGGCTGCAAGTTGTGAGGTATTACGCCACCTGATGAGAACTTAACATCTAGCGCCGGCCGCTATGGGCGAGTGATTCTAGGCGCTTCAGTCCGGAACCGCGCTGCTGCTACGGTCGCAGGTTCGAATCCTGCCTCAGGCATGGATGTGAGTGATGTCCTTAGGTTGGTTAGGTTTAATTAGTTCTAAGTCTAGGGGACTGATGAACTCAGATGTTAAGTCCCATAGTGCTCAGAGCCATTTGAACCATTGTAGAATACCGCGAGGTCTGCACTGAAACACGGCGGTGGAAAGCTACGGCAAGTGTCGCGGAGCGGCGCTTCTCGGACGAGGTCAGAAGCAACAGTCTTCCTCGACGGCATCTCATAACTTTCTGAAGTATAACAGATTTACCTTTTCGGCTCGGTTTATCGCGACGACCTCCTTCTCAAGTTACCTGGGGTGAACTTTAGCGTATCGGAATTGTTACTAGTTGCATAATCTCCTCTTTCCTATACTTTAGTTTGTGGCTAACCACTAGTTTCTCAGTAGCCGGGTTGTCCTCTCGACTCCCACTTCACTGTCTCCATCCAATGATATTTCAAGTTTTAACATTTACTTTCCTCCCAACCGCCAGTCCTCTAGGTTACAACTCTTTTCCGTCTCCCTCTACCTCTATCGCTCTCTACTCGACAATCTGTTGCTGACAACGAATGTGGCTTTTGTATTTCAGCGTAGGTAAAAGTGAAAGAATGTTTCGTCTTGGGGACAGCCTGCTCTCTCAAGAGGCATCAGTTGTATGTTGACAGATTTCTGGCTTCGGCGTTTCCTTACAGTAAATTGGGGAAGCGGGCTTTACGTGGACGAGTGTGGTTCTGCTGATCATTCCGTTCGCGTATTGTGTCCGAAGGTACTGGGATGTAGCAGCCCGCCTCGAGCTACCGACTGGAGCCCAGGGAATGCAAGCGCTTACAGCTAAGCTGGGGTTTCCGACATGAATTCTCAGGCTATAGTAGTAGCCTTGGAATTTCAAGTGAAATAACTGAATTTCAATAACCTGTACTGTAACTGACCTCCTATCAAGCGAGACTGCTTATCATTCATCTCAGTTTCGTGTAACTTCGTACCACCGGGGCATAGTAACACACTCTGAATGACATATTCTAAGGACAACATAGTTGCCCAGTGGCTAGCACACTGGACTCGCATTTGGGAGGACGACGGTTCAATCCCGCGTCCGGCCATTCTGATTTAGGTTTTCCGTGATTTCCGTAAATCGCTCCAGGCAAATGCCGGGATGGTTCTTCTGAAAGGGCACGGCTGACTTCCTTCCCCGTCCTTCGTTAATCCGATGAGACGCAGTCTGGTCTCCTTTCCCACACAACAAACCAACCAACAACATGGTTGTGGAGATGAAGCAGCGATTAGCATGATTAATCAATTATTCAAAAACAGTCTTCATAGCATTTATTATTATTATACCGCGAACCGGTTTCAACCCAACGTAGGGGTCATCTTCCGGGCGTTTACACCTTTGGTCGACTGCTGGTGGTGTCACAGGTGTCTACATGACGGCAGTTATAGTTTCCTGCACATGAGTGACACCGCCAGCAGTTGACCAATGGTGTAAACGCCCAGATGATGACCCCTATGTTGGGTTGAAACCGGTTGGCGGTATAATAATAATAAATGCTATTACGACAGTTTTTGAATAATTGATATTCTAAGGAGTTTGTACGTAGAGATAATTCTGACTCCACACTCCACTCCGATGCCGACTGGTGCCATACCTCGCGATGCGACGGAATTATAGCACGTTTGCCACCGCAAATCTGACTCCTAGGTAATGGAAGTCAGAGCACGCTTTTATCTAGCGTGTCGAGAGACAGCTGCGCCGATGCACTCGTTGACATGAAACGAGTGAGTGAACCCTACGAGTGCTCCGAGCGAAAGCGTGATCGTGTGAAGCGAAGCGCATTTTCTGCAGCAGTTTTTAACTTGAGCATGCCTCCACGACTATAAACGTTCTCTGCAACGTCGACCCTACAGGGTGTCTTCACTCCTCTACCAGTGTTACGTCTCTGTAGCAGGGTAGGGAAATTTGTACCTCTAAGGAACATGCGACATATTCATTAAAATGTGTGACTCCAAGCTGACTGAGGGGTGGACGTCTCTGCCCTACTGTTGCTGGTCTTTTTCGTGTGTAGCAGAGGGCCACGTTGACGCCAACTCAGCGCCATCGACCTAAACGTAAATCAGCGCTGGACGCTACTGTGTCGAGCATCTCTGACACTCGTTTGGGGAGCTTTATGTGGAAGCGGGCAGGCGCGGTGCGCGGTTGTAAATCTGAGACCGGCCACCCGCCTGTTTGCCGAGTATTACGTGCGTCCCCTGTACGACCCCGAGTATAAAACGCGCCTGCATTTTGTTGTATGGGAGCGAGCGCCGCAAACGCGCCTACCTGCCGCCGATACTCGTCGGGATCTGCTTATTTTAAATATTTAGCTGGCGATAAATCTCGCCAGTAGTGATATGCGCGACACTATAAATGTCCTCGATAATTCTAAAAAATGCGGGGCGTCGCTTAAGCCCTTGCTGCACGCACACGCCACGGCTACCGTTGAGTTTGCCATCTTCCGGCTGTGTGAGGTAGCGTAACGGTGAGAATACTAGACCCACAATTTACACCTACATCTAGCCTCTGAACACCATTATGAGTTACACGGCAAAGGGCTCTTTCCATTATGCCAGTCATAGGGTTTCTTCCGTTTATATCCACATATGGAGATTAGAAAAAAACGACAGCCAGAACGCATCTGTATGACGTTGTAGACCATAGACTTTTCCAGGGCGATTCACACTCGCTTTCGCAAGGCCTAAGCTAGCACTATATTCAGCGTATATACTGAACGAGGATTTCATAAATCCAGACAGCTAACTTCAGATCATGGATTCTGACAGTTGATGAGATTAAAAACCGAATGACTGCAATCACGGGTTGATTATATGAAATTTTTAAATGATACCATGTTCGCTTTTTGTTGTAATTTTTAAGAGATTTACTATTGCAGTTTCGGCGTTTGTACCATTTTCAAGCATAAGTTTGGTGTTATATTACATCATAGAAACAGATAATATATAACGTTCTTGTGGAACTGTGTTACTCTTCATATCAATATTGTCATTGATTGTTATTAATAAAATAAATAGAAGATTACTGCCACACACGGGCAGCTGTATTAAAGATGTAACATCTTAAGCGATTCATGGGGTATTGCAGTTGGGCAATGCATAGCTGAACGTCTTTTGGTGGTTCCAGGATGGCCAGATTCATAACCGAAATAGATAGGCTTCAATAAAAATAAAAAAGTACAGCTGGTGTTATATGACCCAATTTCTAACCAATAGAAAGTTCTTTAAAACAGTACTAAACTGTAGGATATTAAATACAAGACATTTAATATACTGTAACAGGTTTTTGAATACTTGTGTACTCAAGTATTTGACTCGTATTCGCAGTACTGGTAAGCTCTTGTTGATTCGGCAGCCGGTCGCTGTGGTAGAGGGGTTCTAGGAGCTTCAGTCCGGAACCACGCGGCTGCTGCGGTCGCTGGTTCGAATCCTGCGGCGGGCATGCATGTGTGTGACGTCCTTACCTTAGTTAAGTTTAAGTTGTTCTATCTCTAGGGGACTGATGACATCAGATGTTAAGTCCCATAGTGCTTAGAACCATTTGATTTTTCAGATTTCTTTGGGCCCTATTATTTTACTCATCTCTTAAACATTCTTTTAAAAGAGTGAAGTATTGTTAACCAATAAAGGAATTTAATGAATAAATGTATTGCAAGACTTCTGTCAAAAATCCCATTTTCTCAAAGAGACTTAAGTGGGGTAGTTTATAACTGAGACCAAATATAATTCATATAGCGCATTTTGCTGTACTGGAAATATTTTCTCTTTGAGTGAAGTTTCCATCAGAAGAAACACAATATTTCATCACATACGTTTTCAGTAACAAAACGAGTGCCACATATTATTGAAGTTATTGTACAATCTGAATATACGCTATGACCTTATGCGCCTGAAAATGTTTCATAAAAAATTCATCAGTGTAAGTAGATTCTATAATATTTTAATATTTGCTTGATGGAGTCATAGTCCAAATGTCTTAGCCAAGTCACAAATTATTGTTTATTCACTCTCATAAAACATGCCCTAAAGTTAGAAAGTAAGTTTCGTTGCTAATCAGCAGTCCATTTCTAAGAAAGCATTTTGTACATGCCTGCAATATTGAGATGAACTGACAGCTCCATACATTTTTACTCCTCCTTCCCACGAAGTGGTTTGAGTGTAGGCAGTAGGTAAATATCAGTATGGTAAGTTTTATTTATTAACTGACATTTGTTGAACTTCCTTCCACTTTCATGAAATTAGGAAGAAACAATATTACAATACTTCATTTGCAATTTTAGAGAAATTCATACTGTATGTAATCCAAGGAAAAAAGGTACAAATATTAATTCCCTTTTGAATATTAGTCACAGCGTTGAAGATTCATGTGCAGAAATAGTGTCATCAGGTACTGTTTTACTCCGAATACACACAGCAAGTTAGGATTTAGTTTCATGCCACAGTTCTTGATTTGGTATTGCAGCTCACCGATTGGAAAGAGACATAACAACAGCAGAATTAATTTTCATTCAAATGGGTATCCATTTGGCTTAACAAAATTACGAAGAAACTAGGATTCGGCAGTGCATCCCAGTAGCCTTAGGTGAATAGAGTGTGTTTGGCGCTCAGACGCTAGCGGCGATAACTGAATGAGAGTAAAGCCCAAGCACCCCAAAAAAGGCAATGTGACGCCGAATCTGATTAAAAAGAGAGTGAACGGTAATGGAAAATCAATGTGTGGAAATGGGTCAGCGCGGTAACTAACGCCTCAGTCAATTCAGGATTCCTGAATGTTAAACCTTTGTGAAATGCTATAAAGACTAATCACTAGCTTGATGGTACCGTTCGCATAGACGCAGCATAGTGTCAATAGACACTTAACTGCAGCGTTGTGTACTGGAAATATTCCTTCTGATCAGTTCCACCTCCGGTGTTGCCAGACACGAAAGGAAAGATATTCTTTTCTCACAGAAAAAAAGAAACGTTGTCAGACTTGTTAAATAGTCGTATGTCTACAGTAAATTGAAAGTTTCATTACAAATCTTGAAGTAGTGTATAAATGCTTGCAAACTCTCATTTTATATCTTCAGAATAATACTAGTTACTACTAACAACGGAAAATGGCGACTGAATCGCTTTTCCCAACGTTAGAAACTACACAACTGAGTATTTTTCTACATCGGCAAACATCAAATGGCATTTACTTTCTTTTTTTTTTTTTTTTTTTTTTTTTTGTTTCTGGAAAACCAATAAGTGATCCTTGGTGTTCTTGACTCGTTCTGAGGTTCAGAAACCACAAACCTATGTCTACAAAGACATTAGTGTTTCATCGGCATGTGACATAGTAGACGTAGATTATTGCTTATCTATAGGAAATTCATAGCGTGTTATACAGACCGACAGATTGATGTGTAGGACTTTTAAAAGTACAACTTTTCTTTCCGTAAATAATATTTGTGTATCTGTCAGTAAATTTTCTGTGCGTGCTTATCAATATACAATTCATTTATACTCATTGGAAGATATCCAACTAAATAACCTATTTCTTTACAGTCTTTACTTCCACTTCTGACATGATCTTCGTGGGGGCGATCTGTGGTATTATGAACACTGAATAAATTTTCAAGTGCCAAGATCGCTACAATCATTTATTCATATAGATACCGCTTTCGGAAATTCTCTGTAGCCATCTTGTGATATGCAAAAGATGGGACCGAGAATCCTATGTTTACATAATTAATTAATCTCCTTCAGTGCACTAAGTGGTGCTACGCACCGCCATTACTGATTGAGGAGATTATGTAATGGCGTAAACATAGCATTTTCGGTCCCATCTTTTGCAGAACAGAAGATGGCTACCGACAATTGCCGAAACGGGTATCTACATTAATAAATGATTTTGGCAGTTGAAAAGCTATTCAGTGTTCGTAGTCTTCACTTATTTATAACCGAAAACACTAATACTAAACAACAAGACTGCGTTTGTTATTTGGGATAATTGACCGTTTATAAAGATGAACAAAACAATTTTTTGGCACAAACAGGTGTTTAAAATTGTGTGCTATTTCTAATTGCAATACGACATTATTTTCCGCCAACAAAAAGCGTTGTTGTCCTACTGACTTAAAAAAAGTGTAGGAAAACCGTGGTGTTTAAATGAGTAATTGCTGTTCTGTAATCCAGAGTAACGAGAATCGTGTCCCTGTACACCATATCACTACGAAGAACTTATTACCTACGTAATAACACCACTGATGTTATTCAGAACTACATGAGTCCGACATATTTTAGATGGAACTGCGACCAATGCAATACTGAAAAAGTGTACGTGTATATCTCAGTTCATAGTCGCAGATTATTTATTTTGCCGACTGGCTACCGCTTTCGGTACACAGTACCATCTTCACGTCAGACTACGATAAAAAAATTCGATTGCATTGTTAGAACAGTTGTGTAAGAGGAGCTTACAAAAATAATACACTCCGTATCAGCAAACGTATAGTGACCTTAAAATGTACAGCTAGCTTCTTACCGCTGACACGCTGTCGTCACACTCTTACCAAGTAGGTGTATCAAACATTAGGAAAAAGAGGTCAATTCTGAGCTTCAAATAGATTTAAAATGCGGCCACAAGTAATAAGAATACCCCTACGTCCAGAGTTTTCCCCCTGTTTTACCTTTTAAAAAAGTCGCAATGTAAAAGATGTCCAGAAGTAGCATACGATTTGAAATTAAGAAATTACATAACAAAATAGTTCCCATTGTAGTAAAGCATTAAAAGCAAAATCGCAAATGAGTTTAGCTATGTGTTGTTTAGATTTGCCAGTGTGTTCATAGTGAGAAAGGAAAACGAATCAAAACGTGGAACTGAATTCAACAGCTGCATGTTTAAAAGCTAAGAGTGCACGGGTAAGTCTGGAATATGTCTTTATTCAGTGGGCGTCATATTCCTGATAATCATAATCGTGGTGTGCTTTTCAAACATTATGAACAATGCAGTAAATGTGAAATGCTTTGAGTGGGGTTCCCCAACGTGGAGTTTAGATGGAGAAGAGCTTGCATGTGGAAGAGATTCTCTCTCTTTTGATTACTTACCTTCAGTAAGTGTTATTTTGAATTGATTAGAAAAATCTAACTATATACAGGGTGGTCCACTGATCGTGACCGGGCCAAATATCTCACGAAATAAGCTCAAACGAAAAAACTACAAAGAACGAAACTTGTCTAGCAAGATGAGGGAAAACAGGTGGCGCTATGGTGGGCCCGATAGATGGCGCTGCCATAGATCAAACGCATATCAACTGCGTTTTTTTTTAAATAGGAACCCCCTTTTTTAATATATATTCGTGTAGTACGTAAAGAAATATGAATGTTTTAGTTGGACCACTTTTTTCGCCTTGTGATACAGAGCGCTGTAATAGTCACAAACATATGGCTCACAATTTTAGACGAACAGTTGGTAACAGGTAAGTTCTTTAAAAAAAAAAAAAAAAAACAGAACGTAGGTACGTTTGAACATTTTATTCAGGTTGTTCCAATTGTGATAAAAGTACCTTTGTGAACTTATCATTTCTGAGAACGCATGCTGTTACAGAGCGATTATCTGTAAATACCACATTAATGCAATAAATGCTCAAAAGAATGTCCGTCAACCTTAATGCATTTGGCTATACGTGTAACGACATTCCTCTCAACAGGGAGGCCTTCGCCTTCCGTAATGTTCGCATATGCATTGATAATGGGCTGACGCATCTTGTCAGGCGTTGTCGGTGGATCACGATGGAAAATATCCTTCAACTTTCCCCACTGAAAGAAATTTGGGGGCGTCAGATCCGGTGACCGTGCGGGCTATGGTATTGTGCTTCGACGACCAATCCACCTGTCATGAAATATGCTATTCAATACCGCTTCAACCGCACGCGAGCTATGTGCCGGATATCCTCATGTTGGAAGTACATCGCCATTCTGCCATGCAGTGAAACATCTTGTAGTAACGTCGGTAGAACATTACGTAGGAAATCAGCATACATTGTACCATTTAGATTGCCATCGATAAAATGGGCATCATACATTAACCCGCGAATGTCGCTGATGTTCCACTTGTCGCAGCCATCGTGCATTTTCGTTACCCAATAGTGCATGTTATGCTGGTTTACGTTACCGCTGTTGGTAAATGATGCTTCGTCGCTAAATAGAACGTGTGCAAAGAGACTGTCATCGTCCCGTAATTTCTCTTGAGACCAGTGGCAGAACTGTAAACGACGTTCAAACTCGTCGCCATGCAATTCCTGGTGCATTGAACTATGGTACGGGTGCAATCGATGTTGATGTAGCATTCTCAACACCCACGTTTTTCAGATTCCCGATTCTCGCCCAATTTGTCTGCTACTGATGTGCGGATTAGCCGCGACAGCAGCTGAAACACCTACTTGGGCATCGTCATTAGTTGCAGTCGTGGTTGACGTTTCGCATGTGGCTGAACACTTCCTGTTTCCTTAAATAACGTAACTATCCGGCGAACGGCCCGGACACATGGATGATGTCGTCCAGAATACCGGGCAGCATACATAGCACACGTACGTTGGACATTTTGATCACAATAGCCATACATCAACACGATATCGAACTTTTCTGCAATTGCTAAACTATCCATTTTAACACGGGTAATGTATCACGAAGCAAATATCGTCCGCACTGGCGGAATGTTACGTGATACCACGTACTTATACGTTTGTGACTATTGCAGCGCCATCTATCACAAAGCGAAAAAAGTGGTACAGCTAAAACATTCATATTTCCTTACGTACTACACTAATATGTAATAAAAATGGGGGTTCCTATTTAAAGAAAAACGCAGTTGATATACGTTTGACTTATGGCAGCGCCATCTAGCGGGCCAACCACAGCGCCATCTGGCTTCCCCCTTTAAGCTAGACGAGTTTCGTTCTTTGTAGTTTTTTCGTTTGATGCCTATTTCGTCAGATATTTGGCCCAGTCACTATCAATGGACCACCCTGTATAAGCTGTGCTTTACGCTGAAAGAGCTTACTACTCTGCTCTGATGAGGAATGAATACCTTAAACATTTTTAAAATGTTGTCTACAGTGAGACAAGTTTTCTTAAGCTTATCAGAACTTGATATGTTCGTCAACTCTGAGCTATAGAGCTAGAGTGAGGTAAATTACTACTATTGGAGAGGTTCTTGGTACAGTGAACTGCAGACAGCATACACCGAATTCTGTGAAGGCTCAGAGGGGAAGTAAGCAAGCAACTGCTTAATGCTTATCGCTTATAAGTATGTTTTCTCATGTGTGTTTAGTAACTACAGGGTTGATGTTACAAAAGCACAGCATTTAATGTTTTCTTGTTAGTAAAAATCCCATTAGCCTCAAACGGAAGTAGTCAATAATTTTTTATTTCTGTAAGATAAGGTCTTAGACCTGCTACTATAGCGTAACGCCCACAGCACAAGCTTGCGGGACAGGAAAGTGAACCAGACCCAAATTGAATCCACGAGGCAGATTAACGACTAGCCAGAGTATGGTTTCTATGCAGTAGCGTATGTGCGTTTAGGGGAATGCTGGGCTGGTCCCCAAATCCTGCCTCAGAGAATACGATACACAAACAGTTAAAACACGAAACCTCACAAACACATGGCGCACATGACTTCCAACCCATGGATCACTTTGACGACTCTGGCTTCAGGAACAGTATCCACTATATCATTTAATGAAATAAAATTTGTCAAATCCTATCCGCCTGCTTAGCTGAGTGGTAACGTGCTTGCCTCCCATGCAGTGGGCCTGGGATCGTTTCCCGGCCGGGTTGAAGATTATCTTTGCTCGTGGACTGGTGTTGCCCTCATCATCGCCGGCCGGAGTGGCCGAGCGGTTCTAGGCGCTGCAGTCTGGAACCGCGCGACCGCTAACGTCGCAGGTTCGAATCCTACCTCAGGCATGGATGTGTGTGTGATATACTTAGGTTAGTTAGGTTTAAGTAGTTCTAAGTTCTAGGGGACTGATGACCTCAGAAGTTAAGTCCCATAGTGCTCAGAGCCATTTGAGCCATTTGAACCCTGATCATCATTTCATCCTCGTCACCGGCACGCAAGTCGCCCAATGTGGCTTCGACTGAAATAAGACTTGCACTCGGCGGCCGAACTTCTCCGGATGGGGCCTCCCGGCCAACGATGACACACGCTTACATCATTTCACTTGTCAAATCCTGAGATGACAAACCCTGTACTAGACGGCATTCACACTAGGGCAAAGAAGGGTCCTAGGGCTTCAAATTTAATTAAAAACTCTGGACTAAATCAATATTAAGGTCCCAGGACTGTACCTGGATAGTGGATAGGATCCGTATTGACAAAGTTTCAAAGTTGTTCAAATCCATTGCTAAGTTGTCTGGTATAATGAAGCTTACTCCGAAGGCTCGTCGAATTTATATTTCAAAGAGTGTCAACATCTGCACTTCCTATATGTCGTGTTTCTGAAAATTCTGTCGATGATTTAGATGATAGAGATTACGTACTAATTACGACAGATTGAACGTGGAAGTTATGGTGCAACATTATTCGTATCTCATTACTACTTGCTTACGTCAGTCTGAACCGAAACCTCTAAATCCTCGCTGAAGAAAATGGCTGACATCGAAATAAGTGTACAAGGAATAGAAAAGCAACTGGAATCACTCAACAGAGGAAAGTCCACTGGACCTGACGGGATACCAATTCGATTCTACACAGAGTACGCGAAAGAACTTGCCCCCCTTCTAACAGCCGTGTACCGCAAGTCTCTAGAGGAACGGAAGGTCCCAAATGATTGGAAAAGAGCACAGGTAGTCCAAGTGTTCAAGAAGATAAACAAAGTAAGAGCCTACGGAATATCAGACCAGCTGTGTGGCTGGATTGAAGAGTTTTTAGCAAACAGAACACAGCGTGTTGTTCTCAATGGAGAGACGTCTAAAAAAAAAAAAAAAATGGCTCCGAGCACTATGGGACTCAACATCTGTGGTCATAAGTCCCCTAGAACTTAGAACTACGTAAACCTAACTAACCTAAGGACATCACACACATCCATGCCCGAGGCAGGATTCGAACCTGCGACCGCAGCAGTCACGCGGTTCTTGACTGAGCGCCTAGAACCGCTAGACCACCGCGGCCGGCGGAGAGACGTCTACAGACGTTAAAGTAACCTCTGGCGTGCCACAGGGGAGTGTTATGGGACCATTGCTTTTCACAATATATACAAATGACCTAGTAGATAGTGTCGGAAGTTCCATGCGGCTTTTCGCGGATGATGCTGTAGTATACACAGAAGTTGCAGCATTAGAAAAGTGCAGCGAAATGGAGGAAGATCTGCAGCGGATAGGCAGTTGGTGCACGGATTGGCAACTTACCCTTAATATAGACAAATGTAATGTATTGCGAATACATAGAAAGAAGGATCCTTTATTGTATGATTATATAATAGCGGAACAAACACTGGTAGCAGTTACTTTTCTGTAAAATATCTGGGTGTATGCGTGCGGAACGATTTGAAGTGGAATGATCATATAAAATTAATTGTTGGTAAGGCGGGTACCAGGTTGAGATTCATTGGGAGAGTCCATAGAAAATGTAGTCCATCAACAAAGGAGGTGGCTTACAAAACACTCGTTCGACCTATACTTGAGTATTGCTCATCAGTGTGGGAGCCGTAATAGGTCGGGTTGACGGTGGAGATACAGAAGATCGAAAGAAGAGCGGCGCGTTTCGGCACAGGGTTATTTGGTAAGAGTGATAAAGTTACGGAGCTGTTTAGCAAACAAGGGCAGACTCTGCAAGAGAGGCGCTCTGCATCGCGGTGTAGCTTGCTGTCCAGGTTTCGAGGGGGTGTGTTTCTGCATGAGGTATCGAATATATTGCGTCCCCCTACTTATACCTCCCGAGGAGATCACGAATGTAAAATCAGAGAGATTCGAGCGCGCACGGAGGTTTTCCGGCAGTCGTTCTTCCCGCGAACCATACGCGACTGGAACCGGAAAGAAAGGTAATGATAGTGGCACGTAAAGTGCTCTCCGCTACACACAGTTGGGTGGCTTGCGGAGTATAAATGTAGATGAAACCGTTGTATCAGTGGCGGGGGGGGGGGGGGGGGGAGGTGGATGAAGCGGGAGGGTTAGGAGTCCGAGAGGGCGTTTGCTTTTTATACATTCAACATGCCATATTTTGTGTTGGACCTGTTGACAAGAACCGAAAAATGGACGGGCTTTTCGCCAATATAAGACGAGTATTCTTGTTTCCTTGGCTCGTTTGTCATGTTGGCTATGTAACATTTAGATGATCGTTCACGAACTTAGTTGGCACGGTCCTCCAGCCACTGTCCCTGATCTCTGTGATCTGGCGAAGAAGCAATCTGTATTTTGATCCTTCAGTACCATAGCAAAGTGACTTACATTACATATCACAAGGTTTAGATGATACACTTGCAACATTTTGCGTTTCAAATTCGATCTAAGCTTAACCGTTTAAAGCACCATTTTCTCGGAGTAAAAAGGCCATAGGAACAATGTGTTTAATTGATAATGTTACGCTATTCGAATTAACAAAATTTACGGAAAGGTTTATTTTAAAATTTGTAAGAGCGCAGGTGAACAGCTGAGGTAAGAGGCTGAGAGAAAATCTCTTGCTGTGTGCATGCGCTGTAGCTCTTGTAGACCGATTAGAGGATATTTCGCGGCTATATTGGTACGAACAGATAGATGATGATGTGGGGAAACCTAACCAAAGACTGCGTTTCATTGCCATAACGCTTGGAGGATACACCAGGCCTACTGAACACACTGCCTACACTACACGAGTCCGTCCTCTACTGGAGTATTCGTGCGCAGTATGCGATGCGCATGAGGTACTACTGAAGAACATCGAAAAACTTCAAAAACCGGCAGCTCGTTTTCTTTATTATCTGTGATTAAGGGAAAAACAGAGAGTGGGAGAGAGAGAAAGTCGCGGATACGATAATACCAGTTAGGGTCGAAATCCTTAAAACAATGGAGTTTTTCGTTGAGGTTCTCTTCACGAAATGTCAACTACCAATATTTTCGTCTGAATGTGAAAGTATTTTGTTGGCGCGCAGCTACATAGGGAGAAATGATCACTGCAATAAAATAAGAGAAATCACAGCTCACATGGAAAGACTTAAGTATTCGTTTTCCCCGCTACTGGAACAAATACAGACAGACAAATTCCCAGTGAAGGGAGGTTGATGACTTGGATCAGCGCCAAACACTGTCAGAGGACATCTACGAGAGATGTGGATTTGGGTACTCAATACGATGCTTGCAGCAGGAGACTCATGGAATTCAGAGATCTAATTAACACTTTATTTATAGTCAGGCTAATACACTGAAGGCTAATTCTAAACATTAGAAAAAACAAAGGCGGCAATTTGTTGCGAACAGAAGTCAGCGTCTGAAGTCAAGAGAGCGGATGCTAACAGAAGTAGTGAACACTAGCAGCACGTTAAGTACAAATTTGAGAGCATCACTCCAAGTGAGACATGTCAGAGCTTACTGAGGCTGGCCACCAGCGAAACGGAGGCGGCGCCTCAGCGACCTGACTGAGAACTCTCTCTGAATACAAAATCATGGGTTCTGAAAGAATAGTGGCGGCACTCCATTTCTCCCTTCCTATAGTCGACCCACCAATCCACCGGCACTTAAGAAGCTTCTGCCAATTTATTTAGCCGTTCTGGACCTCCAGGGAGCCTCTAGCCAACCAAATTTAGATTCCTCCCCTAATCCTACCCGGTAGGTAGGGATGCTTCTGGATTTTACATTAACAGACTCCAAGTTTGGTATCAGCAGCGTTCACCTGAAAGCTAAACGTCACTGCCACTCCTATTATGGCCAGCAACAACACTGTTTCATGTCACTTGGACCTACCGTTCTGTGGTTGGGTACTGCTGTAGTAGCAGTCAAACCTCTATAAACCAACTAACGTCGCAGCTCTCAGGAGCAAGTATCAAGTTTACTGCCTCTGCTAAGACGTACCTTTCGTGGCCACGTTCTGCAGAGACACCTTACGACTGCGTCCACACGGTGGATGTAATTATCAGTTAGTTTCTGAAGTGAAACCTAGAATCTACCACTTTTCTTTGCTCTCAGATTTCTGACCTTGGAGTTCCCTTGATGGCTCTGATAGCCTTAGGAGTAATAATGTACAAGTCATTACGTCGTCAATAAATGACAACCCTCTCTTTGTGGTAACCCTCAAATGACCTTCACATCTGCCGATTGTGTCCCATTAGGTACCACATGTTCTGTTATGTGTGCAAGACAGTCTTGATTCCCGTAACACATCATGTCCGACAATGGCAGTCTCTTAGTTTTTTCTGTAAATGACATTGTTAATTTTTTATTTTATTTACACGTCAATTTCCTTAGGATCGAATTGAGGAGCATATCTCCGAGGTCATGAGACGTGTCAGTACATGAAATTACAACATAAAAGTAATAACAGACAAAAGTAAATGGTTATGAACCCGAAAAAGTCACTCCATAAGTTTAAGTAAACGCAATCAATAATACAATAAGAATCAGCTTAATCTTTCAAGGAACTCCTCGACACAACAGAAGGAGTGACCCATGAGGAAAATCTTCAGTTTAGATTTGAAAGCGCGTGGATTACTGCTAAGATTTTTGAATTCGAATGGTAGGTTATTGAAATTGGATGCAGCAGTATACTGCACATGAGTTTAGGAAGTCCGATCCAAATGCAGGTTTGATACCTGACAAGTATTAACCGAGTGAAAGCTGCTTATTCTTGGGAATAAGCTAATATTGTTAAGAAGAAATGACAGGAATATACACATAGCGAGGCCAATGTCAAAATACCCAGACTCGTGAACAGGGGTCGACAAGAGGTTCGTGAACTTAACACCACTTATTGCCCGAACCGCCAGTTTCTGAGCCAAAATTATCATTTTAGAATGGGAAGAGTTACCCCAAAATACAATACGATACGAAAATAAGCAAAGTAGACTATTTCTCGTGTCGAACGATCACTCACATCAGATGCCGTTAGAATAGTAAAAATGGCAGCATTAACTCTTTGAACAAGATCCTGAACGTGGGCTTTCCACGACAGTTTACTATCCATCTGAACACCTAGGAATTTGAACTGTTCCGTTTCACTAATCAAATGCTCATTCTTTGAAATTAAAACGTCAGGTTTTGTTGAATTGTGTGTTAGAAACTGTAAAAACTGAGTCTTACTGTGATATAGCGTTATTTTATTTTCTACAAGCCATGAACTTAGGTCATGTACTGCAATTTTTGAAACAGAGTCAATGTTGCACATAACATCTTTTACTACCAAGCTAGTGTTATCAGCAAACAGAAATATTTTAGTTACCTATAATACTAGAGGGCATATCATTTACATAAATAAGGAACAGGAGTGGCCCCAACACTGAGCCCTGGGGCACCCCCTACTTGACAGTACCCCACTCAGACCGCACATCACAGCCGTTATCAACATTGTGAATAATGACCTTTTACTGTCTGTTGCCAAAGTAAGGGGTGGACCAACTGTGAGCTACTCCCCGTATTCTGTAATGGTCAACTTCTCGAGCAATATTTTGTGATCAACACCATTAAATGCCTTAGTTAAATCAAAAAACATGCCAAGCGTTCGAAACCTTTTATTTAGCCCATCCAGTACCTCACAGAGAAAAGAGAATATAGCATTTTCAGTTGTTAAATGACTTCTAAGGCGGAACTGTACATTTGATAGCAAATCGTGTGATATGAAATGATCAATTATCCTTACATACATAGCCTTTTCAACAACTTCTGCAAACACTGATGGCTTAGAAATAGGTCTAAAATTATCTACATTATCCCTTTCCCAATTTTTATAAAGCGGCTTTACTACTGAGTACTTTAATCCCTCGAGAAACTGACCATTCCTAAAGGAAAAATTACAAATACAGCTAAATACTGGGCTAACATGTACAGCACAGTACTTTAATATTCTGCTAGGCACTCCATCATAACCATGAGAGTCCTTAGTCTTCAGTGACTGAATTATTGACTCAATCTCCCTCTTGTCTGTATCACAGAGGAGTATTTCAGACATCAATCTCGGAAAGGCATTTGCCAAGAAAGTTATTTGATATCCTGTAGAAACTAAATTTTTATTTAATTCACCAGAAATACTCAGAAAATGATTGATAAATACTGTACATATATCTGATTTGTCAGTAACAGAAATACTTTTACAACGGACTGACTTTATATCGTCGACCTTATGTTGCTGACCAGACATTTCCTTCACAACTGACCATATGGTTTTAATTTTATCTAGTGAATTAGCCATTCTGTTTGCATACTACAAACTGTTTGCCTTCTTAATAACATTTTTAAGCGCTTTACAATAATGTGTGTAATGGGCTACTGTAACTTGGTTGTGACTGCTTCTAACATTTTGATATAATTCCCGCTTTGTTCTACAATATATCCTTATCCCACTAGTTAGCCACCCGGGCTGTCTATTACTGCTAGTTGTGGAACCCTATTGAATATCACCATAATCGACATAATCGTATAAGGGAAAACGAACAAATGTAGAGATTTTTAAGATAATTCTCTTTTATTGTTGCGTCTCAGTTGCCCATTTTCCATTAGATTACATGTTTCGATCACTCTGGATCACCTTCAGATCTAAGTAGTTGCTCAGCAACCCTTCTTGTTTAATCAGACGCAGAAGGGCTAGGGCCCTTCTACTGATTAGAGTATATTTGGTTACGAGTACGCCAGGCAGATTGCTGACGCAACTACTTAGATCTGAAGAAGACATAGAGTGATCGACACATGTGATCTAATAAAAAATGTGGAAGTCAGACGAAGCAATGAGAATTACATTAAATTATCTAGTGATTGTATTCCGAAAGTCAAGGGACACGTCATAACTCTGGGTGCCTGTGTCTGCGGCACTATGGAGCTTAAGGAGGATGTGTCGATGTTACAAGCGGCAGCGATGGACTCTTCCGCAAGCCGACACGGCACGACACACCACCGGCGCAGTGTCGGCAATGCGAGACGAGAGCCACTTGGCCGATGGCGGGCGTGCGCTCGCCATTGGCCGGCGACGAGTCTGCTTTTAGTGGGCGGTAGGTCGACCGCCGTAATCGGCAGTTAACGGCATCCGTCACAGCCACGACGGCACTTTGCTCGGCCGATCACTGCTATTACTGCCTGCGTTGCCTCTCCATCCTCTTTAGTGCCCTACTGATTCCCGCTCGATCGAACGGTCGTTATCCGTGAAAAAAAAAAAAGAAAAAGAAAAACTGCACGGAAGTTGGAAGTTATTTAATCTGCAGAACGTAGAAGTTCAATTGTGAAAAGACTCATCGGCTCTCTTAAACTGAGCAAGTTGTATATTTTGGAGACTCGCTATTTAAATATGTAAAGAGATTATTGTCCTTTGTTGTCAGAAGTGTTAAATCTCTTTTGCATGTTACCATCATGACGGCATGAAACAATCGGCGGCAGACCGAACAAACTGACTTTCTGGTTAAGACACGGCACTCGTGGCAGAGACCACTGTGTTCAAATTACAGCCATCATGATTTAGATTTTTCATGGTCAACTAAGGCAACTGGTCCAATTTCAATCTCACTTGTTTCTCTAAAAGTTGTTTCCGTGCTTTGGAATTTTCTGTGAGCTCTCTCTACGTCCTAGCACAAAAGTGAGTGGACTTTGCAAAAACCTGTATAGTATCGGAATAACCAGCTTGGTGGATCCTTTGATCCAGTGGCTTGAACTGCTACTGCAGATTTATCCGTGATGCCCAGCCAACAATTAGTCTCGTGTTTCTTGAGATGATGTTTCTTATACTAGCTTTTAAGTACACTTAACCGTATGTGCAGCAGTGGTCTTAGCTCCTTTGTAATGTTCACACAATCATGTTCCAACCTTGTCAGTTGAAACACCGTCCCTAGTACTCTGCTGGTGCGACCTGTGACTGTTTTTACGAACAGGAAGATTCGCTAGAAGCTCCAGATCTTTTACAATGTAGTGACCTATTTCTCTTTGTCGGAGTAGCCACTTCTTCTGAAAGTATTTCCTAAACACTGGAACATTTCTCCAACTACTGTGGTTCGTGCATCCTTTAAACCTGCTCCACGAATGTCTGAAACACTTTCCTTTTCTGCTGTAGACGATGACTGGGCACAGACAAGTGGTGAGCCTTGTGCTACACAGGATGATTCAGTTGTATCTGTCCATGGGTTTCATGCAACCCGCAATGCCTTCAAGAACCACCCCTAGATTATCATGACTACATGAAAACTATTAGTCCCAAAGAAAAAAATTAAAGGGATCTTTTTATGGGATGCTTAATGTTGTTCAGTTTAGTAGTGCTACACGTTTTCGATGGAGGCTACGGTTTTTGAGTTATTCAAGGAAAAAGCATTTGAAGGTCACTTTTGTCCGTTTTCCTTGGATAATTCGAAAGTTATGACCTCCATCGGAAACATTTCCTACAAAAAGATCCTATTCGTTCTGTATATGTGACTAATAGTTTGCGCATAGTGAGAGAGGGACTATGAAAACATTGTGCATAGTATTTGCAGGCGTTGTGGGTTGCATAAAGCTCATAGGTGGCGGCAGTTTAATCACCCTGTGTGAAGCAAACGGTTCCATCTCAACCACAGTATATGCTCAGTTTTGACTTGGTGACTGTAAAGGGAAGGATTAAATGGAATTTGCAAACAGATACAGAGAGACACGGCAGTAATTAGGCAACATCTT